>NC_041333.1:21257858-21472858 GCF_004354835.1 Perca flavescens
AGGAGATGCAGTCTCCAGACAGTCTCCAGACTAGTGTTGTCAAAAATGTAGATTTTGTTTTTAATATATATTGATTCTGAATATATTTGAAACGGCTTCAATACTCATTGAGTCCTTCAAGCAGCGACACAGACACACACCGTCTATTGTTGTGTTGTACAACAGGCAGTGTGCAATTTTGTTAGTGGCTAGTGGCAGTCTCTGCATACAACATGAGCATGTCCATGCAGTGTGATGCAGCAGTCTGTGTCTGTGTACTTTATGTATGTATGTATGTATGTATACACTCTGTTGTGTTGAATTCTTTAACAGCAGATATTGTTTGTCCAAGACAAAAAGGGGATAATAAAAATGTATCTATCTATTGGCCACACTATTTTTATTCTCTCTTATTTCCAACAGTAAGTTGACACGTGCCGCTGCAGTGCCCACAAGCCCCACCTCCTGTCACTCACTCGCAGTGCTGTCTTCATGTCACTAGTCTCATTCACTCTTATTTAATGTAGTCATTTGCAGGTATTGTTTTTGTGTGAGCTCATTAAAGATGGCTAGTGCAGAGCTTCCGCTACTGGTTTTGATTGACAAAGAAAACAGCAGAGTGCTGTTTGGAAATACTTCACATTTGAAGCAAATGAACAAGGAAATTATTATTATTATGATTATGCCTGTGGATAATATATGAATGGTATTGAATATCAATATTATTCAAGGTATTGTATTGAAGTTAAAAATTACAGTATCGTGACACACTACTTCAGACACCAACGTTAACTGTTGGTAGGATGGGATGTTGGTGGGATGCAAACCACGTCAAAGTCAGACGTAGCGGTTTTGCACCGTCATAATTTGCATGTTCACAAGAGTACGCCTGTCAAGAAAACGTTAACAATGATCATTTTTAAATGTTTGGGGGGTCTTTTTTGTGAGGAAAACAGTGTCCAAAATCTAGGTGAAAAACAGCATTTCACAAAGTAAATTCTTTGGTGAAAATCTGTAAAATCCTATTAAATCCTTCTAAATATTTGCAATTGGATTCATAACTCCACTGCCTCCCATTTGGTCAAAGTGAGTCAAGCATGTACTGTACCTGTAGTATGTGTATTTTTTTGTGTGCATACCATGCTGGCTCATATACAGACAGTAGGAAAGTGAAACAGGTTGAGGGTTGAGAGAGGCAGTAAGACCCAGAGGAGAAGCAGAGAAAAAGAGAGAGAGAGACAGAGAGAGACAGAGAGGTGGGAGGAGAGAGGAGGAGGGACTGTGTTCACTCTATGCATTGCAGCTCGTGGTGTTAAAATCCCAGTGTGTGTCTCAGCCTGCCGGTGCAAGTGTGTACATCGGTGCGTCGCTGTGTGTGTGAATGTGTGTGTGACTCCAGCGCTCTCTTTGCGTACAACAGGACGAGATGACATGACTGCGCTCGAAAGGAAGAAAGGAAAGGACCTGTAAGGACTTCACACACATAAACACGCTCACCTTTTCCCCTACATTCCCTCACACGCACACCTTTAAATTCCTACACTCCTCACTTCAGGGAAACGATAAGTTGAGTGTGTGTGTGTGTGTGTGTGTGTGTGAAAAATATTCCTTTTCAAGCAGCTTATCATTCAGACTGTAACAGCTGACTCAAACACAAACACATACACACAGAGGGTCCTGACTGTTATTTTTGATGCCTGCAGACGTGGTCAGCAAGTGTTTCTGCGTCCTGAGGAGAGTTCAGCTCCAGCCCTGACTACCAGACAGTCCACCACGTTGTCCGAACAACTCCAGGTAGGATTTAGTCTTCTATTCTCTTCTTTCTTGTCCCCGCTGTCTGAACAACAGGATGCTGTATGTTTCATGCTCTCTCTTCTCTCTACCTTCTTCCTTTCAATTTTGTATTTATTTTGTCCAGTCTGTAACAACTACAGCGGCTGGGATACATTCCCTTCAATATACTGTACTCTCCTAGTTTTCTTTTCATGTAATCAGTCTCAAAATCCCTTTTGAGATGGAATTTTCTTTTATGAGCTTCTTATCTTGTCCTGTCCCTCAATCTCCCTCTTTCTTTATTCCACACACACACACACACACACACACACACACACACACACACACACACACACACACACACACACACACAAAAGTAACTTTTGTCTGGCGGAGGTAAGTTTCAGCTCCTGTTGCTGCAGCTTTCTCTGTTTCTCTGTTGATTTATTCGGTGAGATACGTATTACTTGCTTGGGGCTTGTGTGTGTGTGTGTGTGTGTGTGTGTGTGTGTGTGTGTCTGTACAGTGTGAGCACAAGAGTGTGTTTTGCATGTGCTTGCATTTGTGATTTATATTGCAGAGGGATTTAATGTTGTTGGCCGCAAAATAGAAAAAAAAGAACGTTTGATTGGCTGCCAGTGTCGACATGTTCCGCTCAGATCCAATTACCTCGACTCACAGAGACGCAGGCACATGTGCACGCACATTGATGACACACAACCCTACATGCACAAATTTTGCCATTCATACAAGAAAGAGATAAACAATCACATAAACAATATGAAGAAATGCTCATTAGTCGTGTAGTCTGTGTTGCAGGGTAAAGATCAATTATATGCACAACAATACAATTATATGAAACATTTTACTTATTTAACCTTTTACTGGAGTGTGTGTGTGTATCTGTTGTTACGGTGCTAATGTACTTCTGAGTCAGCCCTCCACATACGCATTTCCGCAGTCAGTCGTTGCTGAAAGTCTTGTCCAACTGCATTCCTACGCGTGCGTTCTTGTTGCTGACTCCTCGTTGCTGAAACATCCCCGATATTGTAATACTTTCTTTGATTTGCTGCTGGTGAATGTGCAGCGTGTGCAGCGCCACCTGCAGGAGATGCATTCAAGAATTACACTTGTTAAGGTTTCAAATGTGTGTTTCAAGGAATAACTTGTGATCAGAGAGGTTTTACAGATTTGTCTCTTGAGGTTTTGATGTGTCATGACTCTTGTCCTCTGAATTGACAAATTATGACAAAGATGTCAAGGTGTCCACAAAGGCTTGCATGTGGGCTGATATGAATCATATACAGTATATATCATATATATAGTGAATGTATGCATGGGTTTGTGCGTGTGAGCCAATAATGGGGTAAAAGCATCAGGTTAATCTCTTCGCAGTCTCCAGCAGAACAGATGTGAGGATTAACTTGGCAGGGCATCGGGGTTTGTGCTTACGTGCTTGTGTGTTTGTGAGGGAGGGACTGCCTACTTCCTCTAAAATTACACAAAATACATCTCAAAAAAATATATATATATATATATATATATATATATATATATATATATATATATATATATATTTTAAAAGCTCTGCTGTCCTCGGCGTTTGTGTGTCAATGCACATTTTTGTTTCATATTCCTATACTGTGCTTCAATCTGAGCCTTAAATTATGCACTTTCTGTGTAGTTTGTGTAAGGCTCAACAAGTGTGTGCACCTTTTAAATGACCGTGAATCACCGTGACAATGCGCTTACACAACAATCTCTTTCGGGTAGACAACTGGCTGTTGATTCGAATTGTGGAGATATGTGATGTAACGTTTAAAGATATATATAAATACAGAAGTCTGACCTATCTGACATTTCTGCTGTGCTTTTTTTGGTACTGTATTGCTTTGCTAGTATCTTTGGTAAACCAAATTTAATGTTCGTTACAAACAGTAACATCTCACCGCCTGTCGGTCAGATGTTTCTCATTCAGAAAATATGGTGTGTTAAAAGCAATGAAAAATTCTGGGCTGAATATTGATGCGGAAAAAGGCCATTGGAACATAAACACAATTATAATTATTTGTGTGTTGTGTGTGTGTGTGTGTGTGTGTGTGTGTGTGTGTGTGTGTGTGTGTGTGTGTATGTATCTGAAAATGACCGAATGATGAAACTTGGAATAAAAACAAGTGGCACATTGTGATGACTATTGCATTACAATTGCTTGTGTCTGCCTGCCTTCGTGTGCGTGTCTGTCCTTGCAGGTGGAATTGTTATTCTGATCTGACCACAACGATTTGATGTTATTATTCCAGATCAGTGTTTCCCTTGTCGGTGTGCATACAGTCATAACACTAAAGGCAATTAATTTTATTTCTTGCTGTCATAGTGTTTCTCCACATGAATTCATTTTAAACCACATACTGAATGAATGAATTTAGTAAAGCTGAATTTAAAACCACCAAAATTCAATAACAGTAAGATCTTCAACAGCCACACACCAGTGGACCATCAATATTCTACATGGTCAATTTTCAGGAAGACATGAAATTGATAAGCTTGATATTCAGCACATTTAGTCAAGCACACACAGCAATGGAGCCCGTTGTGGGTGAGCATTCAATGCTTAAGATTGAAACAGATTGTCTCCAATGGCAACCCAGGAATAGTGACCTATGTAGGTAGTGTACTACTGTACCAGAGAACCATTGTATTACATGACCTTAAAACCTGCAGAAGTAGTGGATCCTGTTTGGTGGCTGTAGTATTGTTACAAAAAAAGTAACAATACTACAGCCTGTGCCTTACATAAAGGTGACAGCACAGCACAGCTTGTCACATCCAATCGAGATCTAAATAACACCTCAGTGATACTTGAAACCAAAAAACGTATTAATCTAATGCTGTAAGTACAAAGTCTTCAAACTGAAGGCGAAGATACACAGCTCTGCTGAGCATACAAAACAAAAAGGAGAGTGAATCTCTTATGGAGTACAAAGTGGACCACAGTATTACCACATTTTTGTGGCCACATACAGCTCCAAATAGTGTCAGTCGTGCAGTTTATATCCATCAAGTGTGTCCTCCTCTTTTCGGTTTTATCGCATTGATCACTGCTCGAGTTAAAATACTGGAAGCAGGATCTACAACGTTCTCCAATTCCCAACACCGTTATTGAGAACAAACGCTGAGGGAGTCGAAGATAACAGGTAGGGCTTGACATGCATGAGTAGGAGCTGCAGCAGCGGAGAATGTGCAGTGAGTTGACAGCTTAAATCGATCGCCCATTTGGTAATGGGAGTAGGCGAGCTTGGTTGGTGCATCAGCCGATCTAGAGCACAGCGCAAGTTGAGTGGTGTGTGTGAACTAGCTTGCAGACTTTGTTTAATTTTCTGTATTTGATCAGAAAAAGTACAGTATTGTGTCCAGACAATTTCAGTGTCTGGGTTTATATTGCATTATGAACATACTGTATATGCCATGATTTCAAATGAGAAACATGAAATCTAAGTAATTTGTTTGTTTCTTTGTGTATGTGCATATAATTAATTCATATGGATGGATTCAGCCAGGTTTGTTCTCTATAAAGTAGATAAATGCACATAAACAAAATTTTCTAAGAAAGTGTTGTGTCTTGTGTACATTTCTCTTTTAAATTTAGGATTTGCTAGCTAATTTTGTCCTCCATCTGATCATGGTGAGAGCACAGAGCAGCCCTTAAAATACCACCCACCTGAGCTGCATTTCAAAAGAAAAACTCTCCTCTATGCAGCAAAATTACTGATGAGTGTTGATTCCCAGACAGAGGAAACAGACAAGATGGGCATCCAACAGTAAACATTATGCATCAATAATAATTTGTAAATAAAACACCACAAAAGTCAGCAGATATCAGCCCTCTGTATGTGTAGCTAAAGTTGTATGGATCTGTTTAGTTGGGTCTACTTTCTTGAACCAGTAAATTAATACATGTTGGGAGCTTCCTACTGTTTTAAGCTTTATTTATAGTGAACATCATATATCCTGCTGTAAAACAAGGTCAAATTGTTAATTTTCATTTGCTTTTAATGTCTTTGTACAATTGTGAGTTAAATGTCAGTTTAAAGTAGGGCTGTGCAATTAATTGAATTTCGATTTCAATTTCGATTTTGGCTCCCAACAATCACCAAAATAAGAGAAAAAAAACGATTATTTTGCCATGTTTTGTTTTGCAAGAACACTCTTATTTTGAATTGTGTTCTGAATGACACGCGCATGCGCACATCTGCCCCTCCCGAAGACAGTCAGGGAGGCAAGTCGTGTGCATATGATCCGCTGGAATTTAAAAACTCAGCGCGAGTAAAGATGGCAGCAGCATTTGGTGAGCAAAAAAAGGCAAAACCAACTCAGTTGTCTGGGAACAGCTAATGTTAGCTAACCCTTCGGTCCCTCTGCCTTTGCCCCCCCCGCTGTATTCTATAGACGTTGTATTCCCCTGACACGCTGTATTCACTTACTGTTTAAAACTTTTTCCAGCTTAGTGGGGGTGCATAAGCATACTGCTCAAAACCAACATGAAAAAACATAGTAATGTTCCCTCAGCATTTAGTTTTGTTGTTAAACTGTATGTAAATGAGTAGGGACGTTAAATCACCTGTTTCACGTAACGTTACTCTAAGGTACCGTCTATGTGCTGGATTTTTCCTAAATTTAGCTAGCAAATAAGCTCATTGATGGCGACATTATTGATATTTTGGCACAATGTTTAGTAATGACAGTAGTAGTGGTCATAGTGAATGAACATGTGATGTGAGATGCACATTGTGTTATGTCTGGAACTGTTCATTAGCTGTGTAACGTTATGTGTGATCTCTGTAAAGCTGAACAGATTCACAGTAAAACAGATTTTATTCTGATTTTTTCTTTCTGTGAGATAAAGGACACTAACAGATTATACCCTGGACACCATCCATTATATCCAAATGTTAATGAGTAATCGTGTTAAATAATCATGATTTCAATATTGACCAAAATAATCGTGATTATTATTTTTTCCATAATTGAGCAGCCCTAATTTAAAGTTCACAACATCATTCTTAGAGGTCGACCGATATGGGTTTTCTCTGGCCGATGCCGATCTTTAGGAATCAAGGTCAGCCGATGGCCGATAAATGCTGCCGATTTTTTTTGCCCGATATTTGGCCTATATGTGCTTGTTTTTATTTGAAAGATAAAATGTAACACTAATATACACAGAATTTCTCAACAAAAACATTTATTGAACACTTCACCAATATACACTTGTATAATTCAATTAAAAATGTATAATTTAAAAACATACTGTATATTGTATAAATAATATATGAAAAATATATTAAATAAACGAAACAGGTAAGAAGAAAATAAACTTTGTCAAATAAACTTGTAAATGAAAAAATAAAGTTTAGTGCACTTAGCAGCATTTATTAAACTTCTGAGAATACAAATCTGCACATCTTCACAGAAAGTGACGTTATTATTAATCTCAACACTATTTCCTCCTAACTCCTGTTGAATCAAATCAGACTAGGGTTATCTAAATTCAATTCTTGTTCACCTTGTTTGTTAGATCATTGTTCATTTGTTGAAGTGTTGTATCTGTGTTTTGGGGATCCTACTGTTACATGTCCTGTTGCACTCATTAGGATCAAAACTCTGAGTTGTAATTTAAAACTCGTCCAGCCAATTTAATAAAATTAAGGGTTTTATTCATGCTCGAGTCCATAGATGCAGTTAATGGATACAGGCACGGAGAACTGAAGGCTCTGTTAGCAACGATTAGCTCCATAAGTGGTTAGCAGTTAGCTCCGTTAGTGGTTAGCTCCAGTTAGCTCCGTTATAGGAGTGGATGAGACTGCCACGCACAGGGGTAACAACCAGGCTTTGATAAATGACATTCGGGGAGCTTCCACAGCGGTGTGGCCGCGGTGTTTTGTACGGTTTTATTAGTACAGTTAATCCCAAGGCAAGAACACCAGCAATATGCTAGCTACTACTAACGGTAGCGTCGGAGCCTGAAGTGGTTGTGCGAGACACACAGCGCAAGAATTCACGAGGGGAGGGGCTGGAGGCAGGTGGTCTGAGTGCGCTGTAAAAAATGTCGCCTATTCATGTTTTTAACACTAGGCTGCCCGCAGATGCGCCTGCCTATTAATCGGCTTGATATACTGGGATATTGGCCGATGCCGATTATGTACAAAAATGCCAAAAATCGGCCGATTAATCATTCTGTCAATCAGGTATGTATTGTGGTTGGCTTAAAACATTACTCAGGCTCAGCCTATGAGAGTTTACCAACTACAACTGGTTTAATCTCTGATAATACTGTGTATTTATATGCTTGTGTTGAGTAGCTGTAGCTAAAAAACATTTTAAATGTTATTACCAAAGTTTTTAAAGTTTTAAGCAGTAATTTGAATAATAAAAACCTATGATTACAGTTATTGTAACTGAAGAATATTGAATATATATTCTGTTGCATGTGATTAACATAACATAATCATATAAGTCTTTTGACTCAGATATTTGCAGTAAGTCTGGAGTTAAGGGAAATATTTCCAGCCTTGCTTCTGCTTCTGCTTTTCTGTTATTTGGTGCTGGTTGTTTGGAGCCTTTATAATAATAAACACATGTATTATTTGTACCCGTTCCAAAGTTAATGGCATATTGGGCTAAAATATAGTTATTTTGTTTATTTCATCCTTTCTCCTGCTGTGGTGGCATTTCTCCTGTTGCAGGGTTCACAATGGCTGAATGATGCAAATCCAAACACAGGGAAGAGAGTGTTTTAGTTAGTGTGCGATTAGGTGCTATTGAGTTCAAAGTGAGAAGAAGACATTTGCACCATTGGGCTTTGCCTGCCACAGTGCTTTGAATCGCATATTCTGATAAATGACCACCGACACAAGGGCACCTTAACTTCACAACAACCCTCTGAGAGTGCTATATATATTCGTGTTTGTATGTGCATGTGTCAGGGTAAGGGATTTTTCTTTGATAAATGGTCTGCGTTATTCACTGCTGCTGAATTTGATCTCAAGTGGATCCCTGCAGAGTATTGAGCAAGCTCGTTCTCGCTTTCCTTGTGTGTGTGTGTGTGTGTGTGTGTGTGTGTGTGTGTGTGTGTGTGTGTGTGTGTGTCTACATACCTATACAGCCCACTAGCCTACATGCATCTATCTGCAGGTAAAAGTATGGTATGGTTGTATATTTGCTAGTGTGCAAACCCCCTACTGACTTGCTAAACTCAAAGAAGTATGAGTAGGCACTTGAGTGCCCTCCATTCATTCAGAAGGGCTAGCTAATAATGACACATTCACTGTCTTTTGGCTGAGTTAATACAATTAATAACAAGGCAAGAGCAGGCAAAGTAGATGCACACTGAGAGGCAGCACACAGTGTTGCAGTGGGTTATTTTTCTTAATCAGGGTCTTGCATTGTGTTTTTCTTAGAATGGCTGCAGGGCATATACGCGCTATATAAATAACATACCATTTGCCATGTACAATAGAATTAGTCTTTGGCTTGACTTTCTTCCCTTGAACATTACATATTTTATGTTGTTGTTATTTTAACCACCTTTTTCCTATTTGGAATCCCTCTTCACTGCAGTCCTTGTCACTGTTACAGCTGGTAGAAAAACGCTGGGTTTCTGTGGTGGAAAATGACTGTTTTGTCTCTGCACCACTCGTGCACAGAAATATCAACTCTAGTCACTAGTTTTTAAGTATATATAATTAACTAGCAATGACTTAGTCTATACAAAGAGAAAGTCAAATCTCTCCTTGCTAAAACATTTTATGGAAAGATGACATGACCATCAACTATTGTCAAGATTATTTTTCTAATGCCAATGAGTAGCTCATGCTTTCATAGGCGTCATAGTCATAATCTATATAGAAGCCATGTAATCCAGACTCACTAGCTCAGTTTTTGCTACATGATGTGACTTGCCACTTCTTGAAACTCTCAAGTTTTATAAAGAACTATTATAACTTGCAGATAGTATTTAAAAAAAAAAAAAAAACATGATTATGCAACTGCATGCCATAAGTCTCAAATAGTTTAAGGGAAATTTGACATTTCCAGTATTGTTGTTTAATCTTGTGTTTCCTCTACTTTCAAAATCGCAAGCAAAAACTAATAAAAATTCCAAAAATTGAAATTATTACTGGTATGTCTAAGTGAAGGAGAAATTATCAATTTGTCTATTGTACAGCCTACTTTACAGTAAATGATGTCAAGCTATGAGAGAGAAGTGAAATTGTCAGGCTAGAGGGCACATTCACCGCTTCAAGCTAAACAGAAGAAAAAACAACTGATGAGTCATCATTCACGTCATGTAGGCAGAAAGACTATAGAGAAGTTCTCCTTCTGCAACTTCTTATAGTGATATTCCACCTAAAATCTCTTTCCTTAGCATCAAACATGCCTTTGTAGGCTTGAAAAGTTTCTTAACTGAATGATAACTGCTGTGGTCAGAAAATGTTTTATGTGGCCATATATCTACATGTAAACCAAATGTATAAAGACACAAGTCCCTTGTTTGCTCATTCACTATTCCCTACATGATAGACACTGAATAGGGTTCATCTTTTTTGGTGAAAACAGATTTATACCCACATTTTATGTTCTCACATAAGTTACCTGCTGCAAAGGACACTGATCACAGTGGTTAGTGGTGCTGTTGTGATGGATACAGATCAGAAAATCTTTGTCATAAAAAGTGAAGAATATTAAGAGAAAAAAGGTTGCTGATAATGAGCCCTGTAATCAGATTAACCTATAGGGATGTGAATTAAGCCATGCACGAAAGTTAGAACATTTCTTCACTGTTTCTGAAGCCAATGTATAAAATCTATCTAAAATCTAAGGTGGGTGGCTTGCCCACGCTCCTTCTACAAAAAGAGTAGATGGTTTTCTCTTCAACTGGCATCGCTGCAGTGTAGCTCACCACCAGAGAGGCCAAGTTAGATAAGGATGTGAGTGCAGAGGCAGGCGAGAGAGAGAGAGAGAGAGAGCATGAGTAATAGACATTTTCCTAACCACAAGAACAGCAACCAGATGGATGGATAGATGGATGGATAGATAGATAGATGGATAGATGGATAGATAACACTTCCAAGTAACCCTGTGGAAAAGGATGCATTTTTCACTTTTCATTTATCTTGTAATATCTTGCAGTGTTTTTTGGGGGGTGTTTGTGTGTTTTAGTGCTTTTCTTTTTCAGTCCCATTCAATTTGCAGTCCTTTCATATAGCAGCATTACTGAATGGAGACTTTAAGGGGAGGGAGAATGAGGGGAGGGAGAATAAAAGGCAGAGAAGAATGAAAAGAGCAGAGGAAGTGAGTGAAAGAACAGCGAGAGAAGAGTCAGTATGCTATGCAATTTCCCAGAGGGATTGAACTAAAAGAGAAGGGCGTGTCCCTTTCTCTCTGACTTGCTCACAACCGGTTTGTGTCCGCCTGTGCAGGCAATGTACGAGGGGGTTCACCTACACAGTGTGCCACTCTCAGTATTGACCTTCATGTATCCCTAACATGCTACAGTTTTCCCATTCGTTTTCAATTTCAATAACCAGCCACTTACACCAGAAGTGTGTGTCTTTGTGAGGGTATTTATGTGTGTGGGTGTGTTTTTATTTGTTGTTTAGATGTTTTGTCACTTTACAGTATCACCTTTTTAGATCTTAGTTGACTGACTTATTGATCTAATTTGCACCAATGATGGAGATTGATCTTCCATTTCCAAACACACACGCACTTCCACACACACACCTACACATTCATGCAGTCAAGCTAGCGCTTAAAATTTTCCATAGTCACAGAGGTCAGCATCCCCCAGGCTTATGTACCTTTTACTCTAAAAGCTCAGCTGTGTCAAGGGGGATGCATCAACACATGTGAGTGGCTTTTAGATATCCCTGTGGAGAAACTGACAGTTAACTGCAAGGCAAATATGAGCTTCTATATCTCTATGGACAGTCAATGTAAAAATGATTTCTATTTTGCACGCCAAAATGTCCAGTCAGTAAATGTTTGCACACACTTGAACATATTCTATAACTCACACAATTACCATAAATGCTTATTGCAAAGCACTTTATTACTTTTTATATGCATATAAAAGTGTGTATCTACCTGTTATTTTATGCAAGAAAGCCCTATTAGTAAGAAAGTTTTTTTGGGAATATCACAGCTGCAATGTCTCCAGTTTAATTCTGGCCAGGAACCTTCCCTTCTCTCCACTGTGCTATCTAAGCCAAAATGCAGCTAAAATATAATAAAAAAGCCTGTACTTATTCCACCACCACCAGCAGCATCCCCACTTTCAGACTAGTCCTGTTGGGAAAGTTTCCCCAAGATACTAACAGAGGGGTCTTATCCATGAAGAAAAGTAAAAACATGAAGTACCTCTATTTAGGCAGAATTGAAATCCTACAGTTGTACAGCTTGTTTATCAGTCACTAGTCTATATCGACGACGATTCATTTAGGGGATTGCTCCAGTGCTGCTGGAAGATCTGCCGGATGTCCCTCATTTTTGGCCCGATGTCTGTTACCTTCCACTTTTTTTTTATGAGGACTATGGTTAACTGCTCCTCAGATCTCTGCATGGTAAATCTACACTGCTAGCTAGACTATCTGTTTTTTGTTGCATGACTAAAACAACTTTTGAACAAGCACATGTTCCACTAAAACAACTTCCTTCCCGAGGCTATTTTGCAGAGAGACAGTTATTGTGTCCGGAGCTTTAAACCACCCAAGACAATTGTGATTGGTTTAAAGAAAAGCCTAATAAACCAGGGAACTAATCAGTCACATACTCACTGTAGCGTTCACTACGTCATGGGTGTTCAACAGCGATGTAACGCAGGTTAATAGGTGGGAGGGACTTACCTGATTGAAGTACGGGCCAGTCAAGAGTTGAAACGTGGACCAGTAAGATCCCAAAAGAGAAAAAAGACAATGTGTTAGAATCCAGAAATGAATGAGCATGGGCTATAAACGGGACCGAGTACTAGTTCCGACATGTTGTCTCGTCAGGAGAGATGCGCCACTGGTAAGCTGCTGTTTCGCTACATTGAGCTGCGGTTTAAGTTTGTTTGTCTGTTGCGCTACTGCTGTGCTGCCGATGTGTATGTGCGCGATTTGTATGCTTGATAACTGTTACGTTGGTCACGCTGATAAAACCTTATTTGCAGTCTGATGTTTAACGCTGTCGACTCGATAGTATCCGTGACTATATTCCAGTAAATGTTTGAAATTGGTGCGTCTCACTGTCACACAAGCTACTTGCTGGTTGCGGTGCTGGATGGGAAATGTAGTCAATTGTTTTACATTGGTAATGGATTGCTGTGCACAGCGTCGCTATCTAAAACTACACTCACTGTTTTCACTTTAGACCAACATACACCTCTGTGGTTTTGGGGTACTGGTTTAATGTGTAACATTGATATTGATGTGCAATTTGTGTTTAGATATATGTGCTTTGTTTAGTCATTGAGTTCAAACACTATGTACATTATAATATTTATAATATTAAGTTCTGCCTAGATTAAAATTTATATTCTCTATATATACATTTGTATATTATTCAGAATATGATATATTAGGTCTGTGGCTAATATTGTTGTTTACACCATAGCCTTTCTATTTCTACAGGTTTATAACCTGCCATTTGTGGACTAAACAACTGTATGTGGACAATCAATCAGTGTAAATAAAAAACCACAACGTGTCCTCTCCTGATGCCCCGTTCGGTGGGGAGATTCTTAAAGAACCGAACACTCACTCTGTCTCATGTCAGGCTCTTGAAGCGGTGAGAATTAGTGATGTTACGTTCTGTGCCGAGGATTTGGAGCGCATGTCGAGAAATCATGCAGTTTTCCATGAAGGCTTGTATCGTTTTAGACCAATGACGTCATTGATGACGTCCGAAGCCTCGCTGCCCGTCCATACCACGTGACTGGTTTAGGAAGTGGTTTAATTATACATCACAGATCTACACAAGCAAATTCCAGTTTTAGAATACTAATATTGCCCATCCTGCAATTATTATATTATGATCAAAGAATTGATTTGCACACATTTGATAGCCACATTAATCTCAAGGCAATTAGTTTATTGTACAATGTTATGTTATGTTATACAATCATTATATACCACCAGAAATCTTAAAGATACAGGGTTTGATCATTAAATATAGGTTTTTTCTTCTCCTTCTCTTTTTTTCTTTAATCTAAGAATGTAACCTGATGTAACCTGGTGTTGGCGGTATGCACCTTAAAATGTTTGTGTGCGATCCGCCATGAATCAGAGAAGGAGTAGAAAGAGGAGAAGAAGGAGAAGGCCCAGCAGACTGCATGGAACCATGCCAGAGTGTGGAACACTGATGAGCTCAAAAGAAATAAAGGTTGTAAGAAAGACGATCCAAAAAGTAACTAATTGTGCGCGCTACGAAAGATACATTGTTTCTGTCAACTAAATAAATATACAGATGTATATAAAAAATAAACACTTTGGCCAAACAAAGTGCCAAACAGACTTAAAACTACACCATTTCACTGCTCTATAACTCTTTGCAGATAATGGACTCACATTGCGGAAGGATGACTTGTTTGATATGGTGGGTGGGGATGTTGTTCACAGTCATCAGGCCAAATGTCAGGTAGGAAAGGGAGGCCTTAAAGCTCAGCATACGCTCTGATATTTTCGTCAGAGTTTAAATGGGAGTTATAGCAGCGAGCCACCGAGTGCATCGAGGCATCACCAGCGGCATATGGGCTGCAGCACGAGAATCATATGGTGTTTTGATTAGGAGTTTCTGCCTGAGGGTGTAGCTGCTGTCACCTGCAGTGTTGATGCAGAGGTTATGACGGTTTTATCGGTGATAACACAAATATTTGTGTGGTTAACATTATGTGAAATTGAAGCACAGTGTTACTCTGATAAATAATTTGTGAAGTCGCAAAAGCTGCACACTGAGATGACTCCCCTTTGCTGCTCTGACTGAGAATAAATGGACCAGTCAGGCCTCAAGCAAACAGATTCACATCACAAATACGTCTTCCCCAGTTTCAAATTTTGATGTGTACAGCTTTAACATACAATTATCCTGAAAAAAGTTTGAAAATTAATTCTGAGAGGAAATTTGTGTAGTTCACGTGCAGTGCGTGATTGATGTCAACAGACGCTTCATAAATGTGAGTTAAATTAGCTACGTTATGTGAGATATACCCATGTTTTCATTGAATCTGCTTTAATAAAGCACTTGAAGTTGCAGCTGTTTTATTGTTTTATGTGCTTGGGTTTGTTTTTGAAATGTAATCTTAAATTGCATTCCTGCTACTAGTGTAAAAGAATAATCTTGTCTGGAGAGAAAAAAAGCATTTTCTGAAAGTTTTTGAAAGAGTGTGGCGCAATTGTGTTAAATGTAAAAAAATAATGTGACTTATTTGAAAGAAGTGGAAGTAGACTAAACATTAAGGATGGGTATCGCCACTGATTGATTTCCCAATTCGTTCCGATTCAATATTGATTTGATCAGGGATATTTCAGTTCCAATACAAATATTTACAAACTTTTTTTTTTAAGCTTATTTTTTGGGGCTTTTCCCTTTATTATAGTGACAGTGGATATACATGAAAGGGGGAGAGAGATGGGGGATGACACGTAGCAAAGGCCGCAGGTTGGATTTGAACTTGGGCTGCTGCAAAGGACTCAGCCTACTTGGGGCGAGGGCTCTTACTGGGTGAGCTAGAGGCCGCTGTGTTTATCAACTCTGTTTGGCCTCCATTTACTTACATTACCTTGCAATTGCGTGTGAATTGACACCGTAGGAAGTAGTATGAAAGAGCAAAAATCCATGTTGGTCGGGGTGGAGAATGGGTAAAACTCAGGACTTTCACCCATGGGCGAGCGGGGATCGCGTCCCACGTTTAACTACGTGTCCTGTGTGTGATGTTTCCTTCCCAAATTTGTTGTTTTCCTAATCCCAACCCTGTTCTTCTTTTCCAAAACCCAACCAGTTATTTTCCTAAACCCAACCTGCGTGTGACGTTTCCTAAACCCAACCGTAGCCCTGTGATAACACGTAGCCTCGCGATAACACACCACGTGGCTTTAGAAAGTGCCACGTGGCATGTTTACCCTGTGACGTTGCAGACGTCTAATTGCGCAAAGAACCAAAAGGCTGGCCACTGGAGACTAACCGTGTTAAAGGTCACGCAGCCACAAGGAAAGGCATATATTAAAAGATAACCTAGGGATTTAATGAATCAATATCGGATCATTCAAATGAAAATCGATTTGAAAGAGAAAATTAATTTTTTTTAAAGCCCAGCCCTACTAAATATACTAAGCACTTCATAAAAAGTACTTTAACTTTAAAAGAATATAAATTACAATTACAAACAGACCAGAGTGGGTAATATTGTACTGAATCAGCTATAAAGCGGCCTGGCAATCAGCACTTTGATATGTGAGTTTTCAAGGCCACAGGAGACCACTAAGAGATGCGAAGAAGAGATGTGCCCAAATTGCAGGTGTATCAGTCCATTCAACTGAAAAATTATTTCATGAGTGAAGAAAATGATAACAGCAAACACAGACAAACTGCTTTACCAAAGAGAAATAAAGATTTCGCTAATAGAAACTAACCAAGAGCGAATGATGAATGCAAAGATGATTTATTAACTTCATGAAGAGAGTTTATGTTATTTTGACTAACCTCTGTCGACCTGCAGTTGGCCCTGACTTTGACATAAGCTATTGGATCTTGAACAACACCGAAGCTTTTCATGTCTCTACTGTCTGCTCGTCCATGATGCAACTTGGCAGCTCATCAACCAAAACAAAAAGTTAACTAGGGGCGTCTCCATATTAAGACATATCACACACATTTCCATGACAACTAGATACTCTTGAACTTCTTAGAGCTACTCATCCTTTGAAGAGTCTTGCCATGCTGGGTTTCAGGGGCTCAACTGCAATCCACGTCCAAATATATAACTGCTAAACCACTCGACAGGCATGCAGAACAGTGTGTGTCTAATGTGTCATTCAGCTTAAACGCAGCTAAAATGTCAGAGTGATGTTGACGCTCTCCATCTCTTCACTTTGTTTTTATCAGGCATGGACCCTCCAGCTCTTTACTCTTGATGTTTACGGGTTCAAAAACATTACTAAATGTATTCACACTCAGTTATTTAATACATTGCAGGTAGTTTCAGCAACAGGAGCCAAATTTGAAAGAACCCATTCTGTTAACACAATGTAAAAAGACTGAAAGGCATAAAACCAAACTAATGTGTCCCAGCCTGTTAAAAAACGGAAGGATTTTGTTGTGTTTCCACTCATGCCACTTTACATCCACAATGTAACTAAATGCTTCCTGAGGGCTGTGATATAAAATGAAAAATAAATGACAGAAATTTATTCCAGTACTGATGGGATTGCTAACTCAATACACCTTATTTCCAGACCTAAAACTCATTAAAGATTTAAAAAAAAAAAAGAAAGAAAGAAAAAAAAAATTTAAAATTTTATAAATAAAGGTATTGAATGAAAGATAGCAACCATCATGTAAAATCGTCATCATCTTGATCAGGTATGTGTTGTCAAAATAGACAAACTCCTACACCAGCTTCACCAGCTGTCCCGCGTCGGCAACGACCCCAAACAACACAGAACATTGACCCTGCCAAAACACCTGCGCGTGAAACATCCGAAAGAATACGAGCCGCGCATCCACAGACAACAGCCAAAATGTAGCAACCCCAGGTACGGCAAAGGAAGGACCGACACAGCTAAAAACTTGTGTTAACCAAACAGTTCCTCTCCCGGGCTGTCAGCCGTTATTATTTCTTTATTTGAAAGGGGACAGTGAACATTAATCAACATTAAAACAATGTAAATGTGCCCGAGTTAGCTCAAAAGTGCTAATTTTCATCGGTAGTTCCCCAGTTCTCTCTACAGTGGAAGCAGAGCGACCGAACGGCCGGCTTCTGCTCGTTAGCTAACGTTAGCTTTCTAATTTCACCCACCCAACATGCCTTCATCATACACTGGTTAGCGAAAATTTGCCAAACAAAATTGTCACTCATCTGGTGATAGCGATGTGAAAAGAGCGTGTGAATTCAACATTAAGTTGTTACATTTAACTATTTTAGAGGCTGTGGACGTTGTTTACTTCATTAATGTGTTTGCTGTGTTAATGGACTAAGGATGGGATTAGGATTCGGTATTCGGTTTCGGATTTGGCAGAATCGTAACCAGTGGATTCAGTATTCGGCCGAACCCCAAAATCTGGATTCGGTGCATCCCTAATTTTTACTTTGTCAGGAATCTACTGACTGTTATCAGTATTATTAATTCCAGCTGTTTTGTCTTCTACGTTGGAAAATAATAGCACTGAAAGTGTCGGGTATGATGGAATCAAATGCCAGTAGCCTAAATGAAGTGGCAAGACGTGGATTGAGTTTTTGACATGCATATTTAATGCATTATCAGTTTTACAAGCCTAACAGTCATCTCACTTTTTTACTGCTTCAGCCACCTCATTATCACACTCTCAGTGACATAAACTGTAACATTTCTGCTTTTCACACAATTTAATACGTGAGTGAATGTATGTGTATGAATACACACTCAGCACACTGAGAGATTAAACAATTAAGCCTTTACATTAGTGTATTATCCTCCTCCACTGACTTTATGATGCAGCAAATTACTGTGTCTTTGCTGCTGTGTACGAGTCATCGCTTTTAGTGTGACTGCCTGTGGTTAGTCATCAGTTTGTATGTATATAACCTTGCATCAAATGTATAGGATTTATAAAATCTAATTTAGTCATCAAATGTTCTCCACCTGTAACACCTGCATGTATCAAAATGCCTTGAAGCTATTACATATTTAAAGCAACATTGCGTAACATACATTTTTTTTTACAATTTTTTTGAATAATCATTTTTGCTACTGTTACAACAGGCTAAGCTAACCTTTACTCTCTTTTGTGAACTGACCCCAGTTTATGAAAGCTTTCACAGTGTTTACTGTTCTCTACACCCACCGTGGGATAGCTTTTTTTTCTGTGTTGTGCCATAAAGAATTTATTTCCTGCTGCTGTGTCTTCACTTTGATCTTTCTGTATGTTATTTTTTGCTATTGCTGGTCTTAAAACAAGCCTTGCACAGTATTGTAAAGAATGCAAGCCGTTTATTGAAATTAATTCAAAATTCATTTCCTTGAATGCCTTTCAGCCTCTTGTACTTTTAGAGTTTTTCTCTACTCTACATGTAGACTAAGAGGACAATGATCATAAAATTAATACTTGTAGCTGTGTTGGAGAAATTGGTATCTTCCCCTGCGACAATAGATTTCTCCCTATAAGATCATCTGAACTTTTACCTTTTTTCTTCATATCTGAGATACAGGTAAGCCTGATGTCTGTCACTGATATGTTACATCAAAAGTTTAAACAACTCTTCTGCTGTTTTTTAGGCCATTTGGCCACTATAATGAGAGAAATACTATCCAAAATAGCAAAATGTGCCCATGAAATACAAGAAAGATATGTATGTATGTATGTATGTATGTATGTATGTATATATATGGTTTTTCAATTACATTTTGTAGCGAAACTAAGTTGCTGCCTTTAGTATGTTTATTCTGTAGTGTAGGAAGTGGCGATACATTGGTGATTGGGGTTGATGATGGGCAAACAAAGAACTGGAATTTGATGCTTTCGCTTAAATATTAATGAAAATAAACACCTCCTGTCTCATACTTCAAGTCACTTTTTCTAATTATCCAAGACCATGAGTTTTTTGCTAAACCAAGTGCTTTTAAACAACATTTAGCAAATTGGCAACATTTTCTCATTATGTCGACAATACGTGTAGTGATATGAGTAGTATGTAAACGTAATCTCTAGGAGAAAATGTTGCACAAACACCTGTTTTAAAAAAGCACCCTGTGTCATATTTCATCATATTTCGCACCAAATGTTTCCTTTAATGAATGCAAGTTGGCAAGAGCATGTTTTGGCACAACACAGGAAGTTATGTGTGCTATGTTCATCAAAGAAGAAGCAACATTTCTTTGGTGTAAATAGAAGAAGAGCTGGGTTGTTAGTTTGAACTACAATAGCTTCCAAGTGTCCACTTTGATTCAGCAGCTGATTGCCTCCCAAGTGTTATGCCAGGCATTACAATACAGTGTTAAGTAAGGTTAATTACTTAAAGAGCCAAGAGTCAACCAAACATCAACGAACCTTTCCATGATCTCTAATCCCTGACCTGTGTGGTTTGTTTTATTTCACCATTTTCCTTTCTGTCTCTGTTTCCGCTTTCACTTCCTGCATCTCATTCTGTTTCTGTCCATCCATTTCTCCATCTGCTGCTCTGCAGCCATCTGTGTCTCTGTGTCCTTTTCCCAGCATGCACTTACACGATGCATCACTCGCCTGTCAAGCCTTTACAGTCAATTATCTGCATCTTCCAAAGAGCTAATATTATTGTTTACCCTGGCATTGATTAGCCAATAGCAGCCAGGTGGCCATTGATTATACCACCAATTGTATTGCTCCCTTGAGAAATGGGCTTGGGGGCAGTTACGAGTCACACAAATGCACACGTTTACAGGAAGACAGACAGACAGGCGGGCAGACCGACAGGCTGGCAGCTGCGTACATAGATTACAATAAAGAAAGGAAGGCACAGACAAAGCAAACACAAATGTCCTATAATATAATAATCATGATCATATTACGACGTTTTATTATGATATTTTGTTACGGTTCCTTATTACTATGCTGACAAAATCACATTTATGCCTCGGATCTCGGAAATGCAGTTAAACTGCTGGCACCTGTGCTGAGCATGACAAGCACGCATACACACACACACACACACACACACACACACACACACACACACTCACTCACTATTGGACAAAAGGCAACATGTTAAATAGCAGTCCTGTTTAATAAAATCAAATGAGAATGAGATATTTTATCTATTCTAACCACACTCTGTGGCTCAGAAATCTTTTATCAAGACAATACACCCAGTACACTGTGTGTGTGTGTGTGTGTGTGTTTCACTTATTAAATAGGCCTTGTCTTGTTCTGCTCTTTAGGAAATTAACCTGACATTACTCATCTATCAGGATTACTATCCCTCCCCTCATCTTGTCTTTACCTCCTCTCTCCTTTCTCTTTCCCTCACTTCTGCACTTTTTCCTCTCAGTGATTCGCTATCTTTCTTTCTTTTTCATATTTTTTTTCTGTCTTCTCCCTTCTGTCTATTCAGTCTCAATTCTTTGCCTGATATGCCTCATTCAGCCGCTTTCTCTGATCCTATTCATCTTCACATTCCACTCAACTTTCCATCTTTTCTCATTTGCCCTCACTTTTTAATTTCTTCCCCTCCACCCTGTTCTTCTTCTAAACTATAATACTTTCTCCTCTGTTTCCATCTCTCTCTTCCTTCCATCTGTTCCATCTCCTATTCTCTCACTGCATCTGTGTCTCTCCTTCTCTATTAATCTCTAAATCGGCTTCTCTCCATCATCTTGCTCCATTCTTCTTTTCTTACTTATCTTTTGAACCACCCCGGCACAGCCATTCATCTCGGGTGCATTCAAGTGCATCTGAACTTCAAGCTGAAACGGTCACTGAAGCAGTTTTCAGAATTTGTGTTAATGTGGAACTCAGACGAACTGAAATCAAACGTTGTGGAACACGTTAAAGCTGCTATGCATTCAGAAAAACAGGGAATAATAATCTGACAGTGCATTCATTTTATCGCTTGGTTGGTAACACTTTATAACCGTTATTAACAGATGGTAAATTGAGAGTTAAGTAATCTTTAGTTAATTGTCATTTTACTGTTAACAAACAATGAAATTGTAATAAAAATGTTTACTGTGGCTGGGTTGACTCAGTTGGTAGAACAGGCGCACATAGAGGTGTATGCCTCGACGCAGAAGTCCAGGGTTCAAGTCCGACTTGAGACGTTTTCCTTAGTAGTGCTGTAAATGAACAGTTTATTGTTACACACATTATATCCCTCATATACTATATTAGGTATCAGGTAATGATTACAAAATGTAAACCTTTAAGAAACCATTTTTAAAACATCTCTAAACATTACATAGCTAGATGGACCAGATATTCCTAAAGGCGCTGATGCACCAAGCCGATAATCGGCCGTTGGACAGCCTGGCGAGGTCAGCGACTCAAGTCTGTTCTGTGTGTTTTGTGCCGTCATCCGTCAGAGGGGCCGTCTGCTTTCATTTTGGCCAATTTCACATGTATAATCGGCGGGGCGGGCACCGCCGGCAGTCAGATTCAAATCACCCATCTGATTGGTAGAGTGCTAACCCGGAAACGGGGAGCGGAATGAACGTGACTAGAGTCTCTCAAAATCTGACGAAAATCTTTTAAACTGACCTTTGTTGATCTGAAATGAAGATAGATTCAGCGACTGCATGGCCTATTTCTCGCTTAAATGTTTTCAGAAATACGTTTCGGTGAACTATTTTACATTATGAGATTGTATTCTGAACAAGCCGCCATGACAGTCTGTCTTTGAATTTCCGGAGAAACCAGACCCACGTGACGCGTTTGTCCAATCAGCTGCCGGTTTTAATTTTTTGGCGACAATACAGATTAGCGCCGCCTGCTGTTATGGAGACGTATTACGTCTCGTCGCTTCGGCGTGTTCCGAGGCACTGTTTTGACCAACTCGGGGAGACTGATCAGTCCAACTGCCTTTTCTGCCGAGGGTCGGCCGTCTGGTCAGTGTGTCTCACTTTTTTAAGGGTTACTAGATGGCTTGTAAACCGTCTATAAAAAAATTTATAGGACAGCTATCAATCTGCTGAAAGAAGTCCAGATAACTTATCAGTTGTGGCAAAAAGTGGGGAAACGTGGATCAACTTCTGTTCTCCAATTCCAGCAATGACCGCAGATCTGGTGAGCGCCTCTCGCTACATCTAGTAATCCTTAAAAAAAGTGTTATGAAGATCTGGGTCCATCTATCTATGTAATGTTTATAGATATGAATATCTGGGTCCATCTATCTATGTAATGTTTATAGATGTTTTAAAAATGGTTTCTTAAAGATTTTTTAAAAAATGTACCCGATACCTAATATAGTATATGAGGGATATAATGTGTGTGACAATAAACTGTTAATTTACAGCACTACTAATAATTAGTAAACATTTTTAATTATAATTTCATTGTTTGTTAACAGTAAAATGATAGTTAAATGGCAATTAACTAAAGATTAATTAACTATCAATTTACCATCTATTAATGACGGTTATTATAAAGTGTTACCAACCCTGCGATAAAATGAATGCACTGTCAGATAGGGCTGGGCAATATGGTTGAAAACTGTATCACGATATAAGTTTTTCATATTGGTCGATATCAATAATTATTGATATTTTTTATGACCTATTTAAAATAAGGACCAGGAGAAAAATATATTAAATTTAAACATTTTTATTTTAAACTTAACCCTGCTCTGATTATAATCCCCTCAGTTATAAAACCAGAAATGTCAACACAACCATGGAAAACATTCAAATAATTAAAATGTAAACAGGTCTAAAATCACAATGAACACTTAACAATTATTTCTTAACATTAAGGTGCAAAATTAAAGAATAAGTAAGAAATGCTTAATAAAGTGTCATAAAATAGTGCAAAGTGTTAGCTAAATATAAGAAACCTGAGAAGGAACTATTTTCTGCAGGTTTAGTGCTAGGTTGGTAACCTGGCTTCTGGACAGTGCCCAGCATGTCTGCCTCCGTTATTTCTTTGTAGTGTTTAGTAAGGCGCTGATGCAGAGTACCTCTCCATGGTGGTCTGCTGCTTGTAGTGTTTAGTAAGGCGCTGATGCAGAGTACCTCTCCATGGTGGTCTGCTGCTTGTAGTGTTTAGTAAGGTGCTGATGCAGAGTACCTCTACATGGTGGTCTGCTGCTTGTAGTGTTTAGTAAGGCGCTGATGCAGAGTACCTCTCCATGGTGGTCTGCTGCTTGTAGTGTTTAGTAAGGCGCTGATGCAGAGTACCTCTCCATGGTGGTCTGCTGCTTGTAGTGTTTAGTAAGGCGCTGATGCAGAGTACCTCTCCATGGTGGTCTGCTGCTTGTAGTGTTTAGTAAGGCACTGATTCAGAGTACCTCTCCATGGTGGTCTGCTGCTTGTGCCGTGTTGCAGCTGCAGATATTGTTGGACGTTGATGGTGAATACGGCTGTGCTCCAAAGTGTGAGCGCGGCTAAAGTGGTAAAACAAGTTTATGGTGTTACCAGTGTTGGTGGGGACGACGGTCTGACGACATTGCTCTGACTACGGTCAGAATTATAAAATCCCCAAAACTGCCATACTGACTTTTCCTGTTTTATCAACGATTTCCTCGCTCGCTGCGGCACTCACTTTCCACTCCACGACGGTTCTGTTATTGAAGAACACGAGACAGCGATGTGGCGCAACCAAACATGATACTGTTACATGATTGGCTGTAAGAGTGTCACTCCCTACGTTGCTAGGTTGCCTTTGTTCATGCAACCAAACTTGATTCACAACCTCTGGTTTCTTCTGATGAAGAAAAACAAGTTATCAAACGTTTTATCGACCGCATTTTCTATTGATATTGATTATGTGTCTATTGCGATACATATTGTTATTGTTTTATCGCCCAGCCCTACTGTCAGATTATTATTCCCTGTTTTTCTGAATACATAGCAGCTTTAACGTGTTCCACAACGTTTGATTTCAGTTTGTCTGAGTTCCACATTAACACAAATTCTGAAAACTGTTTCAGTGACCGTTTCAACTTGAAGTTCAGACCTAAATAATGTCATACCCTTATTGCCTCCCACAATGACTATTGTGTTCTGCTTCCTTCCACGTCCGGCCTCTGCTTTCAATGAGAAACAACATCAAGCAGCCAATGACAAAAGCTTTGACAGCACATAAGACAGGTGCAAAATGTTTTTCAACCCAGGCTATTTTCACCTGTCAATTTAAATGCCAGACTCGCCTGGAACCAGTACATGCACCTTTGTTTGTTTAACACAGTTTAATGGTAAATTTTAATCATAATGGCGCAACAGCTGTTTATCAACTGTTGTCAGAGGTGGAAATGGGCCGGAACGCACCACAGCGCCATTGGAGGAATATAGAAGTTGTGATGGAACAATGTTCCAGCTGGGAATTTAAATATCTAGGGACTGTTTTTATTGGAGAAAACGGCCTGTGAAGACTCTATAAGGCAGCAGTCAGCATGCATGTATGTTGTGCAGTGTCAGGAAGAAAGCTGTTGAAAAACTGAAATCATAAAAGGAACGTTGTTTGGTCTCAGAATCAGACATTGTTCACCAAGTACATGTGTAAAAGGAATTTGTTTTGTTGCAGGTGTCAGAACATCAAAATAAAGAAATACAATAGGAAAATAAGATTAAATAGGGATAAAAAAAGAAATAAAGAAGATCGATAACAAACTAGTATGCCCACTGTGCAAAGATACTGGTGGTACCAGATAAGTCCAGTGCAATCAGTGGTTTAGATAAATACATAGTGCAAACATTGATAGTTTGCAACTGTATTTGATTACAATATGCATCATGTGCAAAATATAGGGAATGGAGGAGATCAAGGAACTGTGATGGGTGACACATAGCTCTTTGACTTCCTCTATATAAAATCTCTTTTAGCCTTTGCACACATTCGCAATTTGCAAATAATGAGGCTGACTTCATTCTTGGCTGTCAGAATCAGCTCACAAATCCTGATATTACAGGTCTAGCTAGCGATACATGTATATTTATGTATAAAAAAACAAACAATCCAGTATAAATATATAGATTTTTAAAACTCCTAAATATCTATGTCAATATTGGCCTCAAAATTACAGTATTGGTTGGGCTATAATCACAACCAACAACCCAACAAGCAGGTTAATGTTATCTACCAGGTGGTGATTTGCTCTCATAAGCACTCCTGAAATCTTAATATTTTGTCTGCTTAATTTATATGCATAGGGGTCAATTATTAAAAAGAACAGAGACCATATGTGCAAAAAGTCACACCTCTTCTAATCAGTTAGAAAACATAATCACTCAGCATGAAGGAGAGAGGAGAGGAGAATATGTTTCTGAGTCTGAATACACAGTCTCATTGAGTATGTCTAATAAAATCAAGGGGGGGAAGCAGCAGCTCTTGACAGATTTCATTTAACTGAGAAGCTCTCATGGTAAACAGTTTGAGACTCCTGATGTGAAGTAAACTCAAGCTTATTAGAAAATGAACAGTTGAGCGTTCAGCATATTTTACATATACTGAAAAAAATTATTGTATTAATGCAGGAAAGAAAACATTTCTAATTACATTAGGATTTGTTTCAAGCTCCTCAATAGGAGGCTTTCCAGTAAATGTCTGCCATTTCCACCACCGTTACCCATCCAAATATTCAGGGAGTGGGAAAGAATAATAAAAGCAGATCATGAAATTAGTGATAAAAAGTGCTAAACTCTAGTCCCCAAGGTCAAAAATGAACCTCCACAGCACATTTCCTCCAAGTTGAACATTCATTACTATGCTCTACTCATAGCAGCACAGTTTGAGGGCAAGTTATGATACAATTATGTAAAAGTTGGAGCTGAATCTCCCTCAGTTCAGATATGCAATAATATAAAACTGTTATCATACACAGAAGTGGAGACTGCAGTTTCATGATAAAATGTGAAATCACTTCTATAATTTCAGTGTTTTGATTCTACTACCTGTTCCCATGTGTCAGCCTTTACTTTCTTTCTCTTCACCCCGTTCATCTCAGTCTCCTCAGTCTGGACTCACTAGTCGGATTGTCACACTACTTTGACTTTGATTCAAATATATTTGGTTTACTTTACAGCTTTGTTTTTGCTGTGAAGAACCACTGTAATATTATTTAAAATGAAACTTTAAAAAAAAGTAAGGTTACCCAAAACTGAAAAATAATGTACATGGAGTCCTGTAACACGTTATTTCAACTGTGTGGTGCGAGAGAGTTGATTGCAATATACAATCTCAACGCTAGATTTTTCTTCCGTTGCTAATAGGTTATTTTTTTTATCCATCTCCTCTATTATTTTTACTAGGTTAGTTAGAGTGTGTGTGTGTGTGTGTGTGTGTGTGTGTGATCATTGGACCCCAGTGGACCAACACCAATTTGTAGCACACACACAGAGGTGGTCCCCTTCTAACTACCAGAACCACCATGCAGTCTCTTCATTAGCTTTAGACCCCTTGAGCCATATCATAGAAATCATTAACATTACTGTGCCATTTAACAGACACACAGGCACATGCACATACCAAACACACTATGTCATTAATATTAACATCCTGGACACGAACAAAGAGAGAGAGGAATCGAGGCAAGAAATATAAAGAGTAGGTGGAAAAGGCAGAGAGACTGACACTAAAAGAAATTGAAAATTCTTTTAGGATTGCTGCAGAAACACAAATAAAACAGACACGTGTAGATAATTAGACCGATGACAGGGTGAACAAGGAGAATAAATGAAGTGCATTGTGCTGTTCTTATCATTCCTTCCATCAGTTTGTTGCTCTCCCTCAATGCTGTTTATCACCGTGGCAACTGTCACTGATACTTGTCAATGTGGAGGCAAAGGGAAGTGAAGATGTCTTGTTCACGACAGGAAGCAGAAAGTGTACGACCAGAATAATGGGCGTCTGTGTTTAATAATTGTCCACATTGGACTGAATAGTACTGTTTTTTTGCCACCCTCTCATGAGCAGGGGTGGAGATTATTCAGCCACGAGCTCTGTAAAGAATGAAAGTGAGATTTTTCACCCTAGAAATTATTCATAATTGAAGTAGGCCTGCATTATTTTTGTCAAGTAAGATGATTTTTTAAAAGCTGTTTCTATCATCCTGGATGGAAACCTAAAACAGAAAGGGAACAAAGAAGGCATTGAGGAAGGTGCAATGTGTGTGTGTGTGTGTGTGTGTGTGTGTGTGTGTGTGTGTGTGTGTGTGTGTGTGTGTGTGTGTGTGCGTGTGTGTGACAATTCCATAATTCAGCTGGGATGTAAAATGTTGTTCTATAATGAAAGTGTACAGTAGCCCTCTAAAGAACTGCTGTACATAATACAGCACCACATATAATAAAGAGCTTGTTTGCTTGATCCTCAGCCTGAGGCAATTTCTCTAAACATGATTCTTCATCTCTTTTTCTTTTCCTGTCTATCCAGCTATAAATCAGTCCTTCCAGAAAAATGCAGAGTTTTTTTGTGATTGTTGCAAGCAAAAATCCTTGATTATGCTGCACGTTTTTTTTAAATATGCGAAGGAATATGTGGGATATTTATGCAATTTTATGCAATGAAATTGCGGGAATTTGCAAAAACTGCGGTTTGATTAAAAAGTGGTTCCCCAACACCCTGCTTTTTGATGATGTTCACGTTGCATAATTACGTCACCTTCATAACGTTCCCATGGCAACAGGGGAAAATGGCTGCTCTTGTGTGAAGGAAACGCAACATTTTTCAACTTTCTGCTAAGATATATGTGACTTTTTTTGCAACGAAAATGCGGGAATTATGAAATCATGCAAGCCCTGCATATTTTGCGTGGAAATCGGCAATTTATGCGGCGAAAGTGCAGCGTATTTGAAAAAATGCGGCCCCCACATAAATATGCAGACTTTGGCTGATTGTACATTGAATTATGCGATCGCATAATTGCATTTTTCTGAAGGGATTGATAAATGCTGCTTTTTGTTTGTATATTCCATAAGTGTGCACAGTGTGGGTGTGCGTGTGGAGGTTTCTGCCATGCTTCTTTTTGGTCATTATGAGTTAGCGAACACTTTTTCATTATGAGATTCTTTTCAGTGCCTCCTGTCTAAGATCATACTCACCAACTCACTCACTCACTCACTCACATCACAGGTCACCTTGACATGTTGCTCGGCTGTTTCCATCTTTTCCTCCAGGTACACTGTACAGATTAGAGCTTTGACTTTTGCCCAAAAATCATATTCAAAGTTTGTTTTATTAATATTAATATTCGAATATGTTCAAATATTTATTAATAATATTTTGACCATTAAATGCCTTCAGTAAGACCTATATTGGTATCAAACATAAGTTTTTTTTAAATTATAAGTCAGACCCTGGATTTAAAACAAACAGTATGCTGGGTGTGGGGCCGGTGTAGGTAGGAGAGACAGTGGCTTGCGACTGGAGAAAGACGCCGCTGAGCTGGCCTGGCCGCGATATTACGAATCCCAGTATGGCCACGCCAAGACCCGCCCTTCAATAGCGTTCACACGCTACTATTGGCCAGGCGTCCATGCTTACATGTACAGGTCCTATCCCCCGACCAATCCCCTAACCCTAACCTTAACCACTCAAGGTGAAATGCCTAACCCCAACCAATCAAGCTGCTTTGTAGGGCGGGTCTTGGCGTGGACATAGTGGGATTTGTAATTTTGCGGCCTGGCCCCGGGCAAGCCTGTCTTCTTTGAGAATTAGGGGGGAATGCAACACTATTTTCATGACCTTGAAATGCACTTACCCTGTTTTTTGTTTATATTCTTTGAAGGTGGGACACACACTGCACTACAAGAAAGCCCCAAACCTAAATGAACACATTCTCAATCCAGAAGCCATGTTTAGATTGATGAAAAAAAGACAAATTTAACCCTCTTCAACTCACAATATAATCTAACACAATTACGTTTCATTTGTATTGTTGTTGTTTTTTTTTTACTGCAGAATCAGTAATTAAACCACTTCACTTGACCCTTTGGCAGCACAACTAACAGATTTAATTTTGATTCGGCATTGTCTTTGCGCACATGACCTTGTGATTAGCACTTTTGATTAGTAGTTGTGATTGGGCTGTGAAGAGGCCACATTGTTCATATGAACAAGAAAAATACAACAGGATGTAAAAAGAAATGTGTGAATAAACAATAAGTGTTTCCATGGCTGTGTATTTGTGCACAATTTAGTCTGTGTGCATTTCAGCAGTGTCTACTACTACGTTCTCCATCTTGTGTGTTATTTTGTACGTCTACCGTCTATATACCTGAATGTGTGTGTGTGTGTGTTTGATTGTTTTGTTTTTTGCAGCCTTTTGGCACTCTTTGAACCCCACAGCTGGTCCGGTGGTAAAAACTGTCCTCCCCTCTTAGAGGCAGAGCGGCAGTAAAAGCCTTCTTCTCGCTGACTCTCTCACCCTTTGCTTTCACCAGTAAATTAACATAAACCGGGTAAAATCAAGCAAGCAAGAAAGAAGTGTCAAGAGTGAGCACTGTAGATACATATATATGAGCATCCTGGTAGGAAAGAGGGGATGGTCAGCTTTTATTTTTTGGTACAGAACAGAGGAAGGAAAAAAAAGATGAATGGCCTCAAACTACAGGCAGCCACCTGTAACACGCACATGCAATAGAAACAATTATATTTCCATTGATTCTGGGTTCATTTTAATTCTTGATTTGATTTATTCAGGACTTTCTTCATGCTGTGGGAAACATGGCTTTTAGTCTGATTATATCTACAGTTTGCTGTTGTGGTTGATTTTGAAAATTGGACTGAATACACCCTTAATATCCTTATTTGTCCATAATTTATATTACTGAGTGAAACATACAGAGCACATACAGATGGACAGCAGAGTAGAACTGGATTGGAATCCATTATAACCAACATCAATTCAAGCTGATCACAGCTGTAGTTCCTCTTGAAAGAGCAAACTAAATATAGTGTTTTTATGTGCCTCACAATTTGCCTCTCATTCACACTCACACAGCAAAGCTACCACACTTCCACTCCGACATTTGGGGTCGGGGATTGAACTGCGAACCCTATCATTAGTAAGTGACCGAATCAGACACATGCAAGGAACAAATCATTTAACAAATCAGCTGCTCTACAGGGTTGAAATGTTGATTGTACACAAAACATATGCAAACACTTTAATACCAACAGAACCGGATGGGGCTATTTCCAACACGGTCTCACGGCTGTTCGTGAAATTGTCACATTATTGTAAATCAATTGATTCGTGTACAACAACAAGTTTATCTCGTTTTTTTCGTGGTGGCCAGCACGAAATGGGTACCATCTATACGGAGGTTGGGTTTAGGAAAAGATTAATGGGGAAAGCAAACGTCACACCCCGGGACACGGCCGCGGGGGAGGACGCCTCACACGCCGGACACGCGCGACCAGGGCATGAAATTAACTTAAACTTAAATTTCCTTTTTATTTATTTTTTAATTTTTTTAAGAATTATACAAAAAAAGTTGCAACTTTTTTGCAACAACTCATGTGTTATGGTCCACATTCACCAGTGTATTTTTGTTGTTGTGGTGCGCGTAGGCTACTCCTGATTTTGTCAGTCCTCTCATCTCTTATAGGCAGTGGCGTAACAAGCCAACACCGGGCCCCTATGCAGTATAATCAAGGCGGGCCCCCCTACTACAGCACGTGATGACGGCGCAATGTCCATGAGTAGGCTATAACAATGGGACAATAACGGGATGGTTGGGTTTAGATAAAAAACAATGGGGAAAGGACGCCCGACAATAACAGGACGGTTAACGGGGAAACAAAACGCCACATGCGGGACGCGATCCCCGGCCTCTGGGGTGAAAGTCCTGAATTGTTTGACCCATCCACCACCCCAACCAACCTCCTTACGCAGATTTTCAACATTTCATACTCACTATTGTAGTCTGTGATCACGACATATGCTTCCCCTTGAAATACATTAGTTTACATTTTTGTGCTGGCCACCACGAAAAAAACGTCCCCGTGAACACGAATCAATAGATTAAATAACGTGACCATTTCATGAACTGCCATGAGACTGGGTTGCTAATTCACACCATCAGCCATCAGCCCAACGCCAATACTTACTTTGGACTGTAAAACCAAACCTAAGAAGGTTTTTTGTTTACATTAGTGTTTTGCTCCATTTAGATTTTGTGTCATTACATCTGACAAATATATAAGAAACAAACAAGTTCACTAGCTGAGGTCAAGTCATGCATTTCTAACAGTTAAAGTAACAACTAAAAATAGCGACTTTTGTGTCTCAGCAAGAGTCTGATATAATTTTTAATCAGATCACCCACCGCATGAGTAGCTATATCGCTATTAATAATTTGCATCAATATCACTTTTGATGGCTCAGGTCTATTTCCAAGTAGTTAAGTGTCTTTAACCTGCAAACTGACTTTGTCTGCACACTGAAGAGGCAACTATTTGTCACGTGGTTAAGCACACTAACTTTGTTTGTTATAGTAAATCGGTTTCTGCTTTGTGTCTGAGCTCTAGTTGCTGCCGAGCCGTTAAGGGACTCTTCCTGAAAATTGGATTCAGACAATTTCCTCAAACTGTCATCACAGCAGCTCTATCATATTGCTGGACGGGAGGAACTGTGTGATGGCTCAGGGCATAATGTGTATATAAAACGTTGACCCTGTGAGAAAAAGCTTTATTTCATTTAATCTCCAAAGAGGCCTTTGCTTCTGATTCTTTTTTGACATGAATTCATAGATTGCTTTTTTTACTTGTACAGTTTTATTTTGCCGGTTTGAATGCCTGCCAGCAGAGATGCTGAATGGATGGAACTGGCAGCTAAGTAAAGTTAAAGCAAAGCAGCATAGTGTTTTCTAAAGAGCACTCCTAAAACCAGAAAGTATGTAAGGAAGGGTAAAGTAAGTAAAAAGCAATGCAAATGTAATCTAGATACAAACACGCCCATTAATATTTTCCTCCGGGAGGGTCAGAGTAGAAACTCAGCTGTCACGGTAAAGACCTACACTTAGTCCCAGCAGTCACAGTAAAAAATGTTAATTGAATTACATTAAAATTTTTATTAGATTTTAATAAAATAGCAGGCAACAGGATAAACTTAAAATGTTCTTGTTCAAAAGAAAAATCAAGCACCTACAGTATGTGTGTACTTAACAGTAGTCAGGATAAACAGATGTACATAGCCTGACATCCAACGCTGGATATCCCTCCTCTTAAGCTTTCTCCGCTATCTATTTCGCAAGGGCACCGTTGCTGCATCCAGGCTGAGCGCCGCCCAGGATGGTTGTGATTGGTTTAAAGAAATACAAACAAGCCAGAGTGTTTTTTTCCCCCTATCCCAGGATACATAAGCAGTGCCAGACCATACTCCAGTGCTCACACAGTGCTGTGGAGATAGGTCTGGCAATGTGAAACTAAGTAAACAGGCAGTGACCTCCAATCAGTTTTGCATAAAGTGTAATCTGTGGTCGGAGAAGTTTTTGCATTTTTTCTCCCTGCAGGCTGTTGGGACGAGTGGAGTTGAAATAAGGTGAGAGAGATGTCTATTTGCTGCTCCGTCACTCTGATCCCCATCTGTTTTGTGCGTCATTCACTCCTCGGGAGACCACCTCTTTTTCTCTCCTTTGTCTCTCCCTCTCTCCCTACGCACCTTCAAGTCAAATCGATTTAAAGGCACTATGTTGATGATGGCATTTATCCACAGCATCAAAGCACAATAAAATACTCTCAGCCTCTCACCTAATACATTTACTTGTCTTTTATTAACTCCCATCTTTCCCTTACCTTTTTCCTTCTGTCTGTCACTCTGCACATTTCCTCTCTCCTTTTCTCTTTTAACCACTCTCACCTCTCCAGTGTCTGTCTGTTGATCTCTTGAAGATGCTGATCAGAGAAAACCACTTTTGAAATACATTATTTTGTTTACCCTATAAAGAGAGTACACATTGGCAAAGGAATGACTGGGGAGGGGCACAGGGTTTTCCCCAGTGTTTTGCAAGCCTAGTGGCCCACCGGACCTAAGTTGCCCCCCACCAGGCCTAAGCCACTGGTAATTATCTTTTAATGTATTAAGACGTGTTTTAAACTACAGTTACACAGTGGGGGCTAGGTTGGAAAATAAGACGTAGTCATATTTTCAAATCTCCAGTTAGCTGTTAGCACTGACTTAATGTATGGCCCTATGGAATCTGTCTTATAGCTTTTTTAAATTAAAAATTTCACGTATCCGTCCATGATTCTGTTAACACAGAAACTATTGGGCTCTACATTAATGCTGCCATCAGGCTGTGACTGGCCCCCGCAGGGCCCTCGTCGAAAAAAGACTCTTGCCACTGGGCTAAACAACTTTTCTGGGGCTATGAAGTCTACAGGGTGCACAGGTGCTAGGCATGACCTTTGACATCCCCCAGAAATAAAGGAATTATGCAAAAGGCATTTAAAAAGGATAGCATTACAGGACATTAAATCTCTTGGCTAAGTAGAGAGTGTGAACCTGCAGTGTCTGACAGAACAAAAGACACTAGGGGATTTACTGCTGCCCTGGCCTCACCTTTTGTCACCTGATTTTTTTGTTAAACAAGAAATCCCTGCAGACTAAAATATATAATATAAAACTACCAGTATACAAGTTATAAAGTAACACTTAAAAAAGACAGTATGATCCAGGTGCCTGTAGGTGACAGGAGACGAAACAGAGTGTAGCCAGTGTGACTTTGTAAATGAAAATAACTCACGCTGTCTCTGCAGGCTTAATGATGGCCATGAGACCAGGGCTGGTATTTATCAAACATCCTAGAGTAGTGAAATGAGTCACAACTTGCCAAAAAGTATGCCTGTCTTTACCAGGATTTAGATGATTTGAAAAGCTGTGCTAAACTGTCACTTTCACATATGGATACATATTAATGGAGATGTGGAAATATAAAGAATACCTATAGGTTTCTTCAAAGTCATGACAAGATTCAAACTTATTGTGGCTCATTTAGTCGAGCATAATTGCTCATCTACATAACTGTGACCATTCAACAGATACATACTCATCGATAACCTGGTTATAAAATGAAGAGAACAACAAAGTGTAGAGAAGGCAGTATACATGCAAATTTTCTTTAACATATGTTCCTCATTGAATACACCCAAATAGTTAGGGGTGTAACGGAATGAACCTGCCTATTAAAGCTGCAGTGGGTAGAATGCAAAAAATGCCAGTAGTAAGTAGAGTGAGACCTCTTCCTGCAGCTCTCCCTCTCTGTTGCACGGGGAATGCATGCTCAGAACAGCCAATAGGAAAGCTCTCTCTCTTTGAAATTACCTGTGATTGACCAAAATCTCCTGTCATGGTAGATTATCTAAAGCCTGACAAAAGAGCCAAGAGGAGGTGCTGAAGTCTAGTCTTTCCGTCAGACCATTTGAATTATGATATGCTAAAAGTTTATGGAATCTTTGCCCAACAACGCCAAAAGCAAAGTGCCTACCACAGCTTTAAGTAGCACTGATCTACTTAACAACAGCTCATTGCTAGAATCAAATACAATATGCAAATCAACAGCATTGATAAAGTAATATCGGTCGATACCAGCATAGTTGCATCAGTACTGCTGTGACCTGAATTTCATGTTATATTTGGAAATGATTTTCAATCAGCTTCAATTAGGACTTATTCATATATTTGAGAATCCCTGGGAGTAACTGGGAGTGGGGGAATGGGATGGGGGTTGTATGCTGTAGATGTGGTGGGTCCCCACTCTTTGATAATACAAGGAGCACATAGGCAGTTTTCCTCTGTTTGGACAAGAAATTGGTCTGAAAACTTTAAAATATGAGCAATGGGCTCAGTAATATAATCAGCTGCAACCTTTAAAAGATTGGGTTAAAAGCTGTCAGGCCTAGGTGACTGTTTTGAATCAATAGCTTTTAAAGCCTTCTATATCTCCACACTAGAAATAGCTCTAAAAAAGAAAAGGGTCTCTAGGGGAGCCAGTACTGAACAGAGATATCACAGAAGTGGGATTTTAGCAATGCAACCATGAAGCAGATGTGATCAAACAGACACAGTTGATATTAAAATCTCATTAACGTGTCCAACAACGTGGTTGTGGTTCTTAATAATAATTCCATTGACTAAGTCTGAAGGAGCACTGGAGCTTGACAGAAATGTTATCTGCTTCTGAATTTAGTAGGATTGGTCACATTTTTAGTTTTCCTCCTCCAGTATAGACCCAATCACAATGTTTGTTTGCAATAACTTCCCGGTAGAAAACTCCTGCGTCCTGTATATACAATTTAACGGAGCTGAGCAAACTGGGACAAGGAACGGCTGGATATACTCTCATCTCATTCATCTAAAGTGCATGTTTGATGTTTTCATATGTCAACACTTTACTAAAGTTATGTTGGAGACCTAATTTACCTTTTGGGCCACAGACTACAGAAAATGACACCACCCAAACTAGCAGTCAGCCCAACCGGTGGTGAGATGTTGCAACATGGTGCATAAAATAAGCACAACAGAAACGTCAGGTCGGACCACCATGTTTAACTATATATCGTTAAACGTTACAGAAAATGACAACAGAAATGAACAAGTTTGCAGATTTCACATAATTCTGCAATTTAAATCCACTGTGATTTGTCTATCCGGATTGGTGATTTTTGTGTTAGCACGACGTCACAGTAATTCAGTCTATACACATGTAGCTTTTGTGGTATTCTGACTGACTTTATTAACAGATGTTCAGCTGATTCAGCATGTTGAAAATGGCACATTTTACTCCTCTGTATTTTACTTTGGTCTTCTAGTAGCAAAAGACCACAAGCTGAAAGCACCAGAGCAAAGCAAAGCAAAGTAGAACTTTATTGTACCAGACATCAGACATATTCTCAATCTGTACAAATACAGACTACAGTATTGACCAGTTCATTTCTTTTCACCCAGGCGCAGAATGTAGAATGTGTCAGCTGTAGCCTTTTCTTTGTGTGCAAGTGCAACTTTTAGCAGCATATTTGAGGAGATGTGATCTCTCTGCCTTTGTCAGCAGTAGATCTTTGAATTCGGCTTTGGTCCAAAATGTTTGTTTTTTCACCTAATCAAATTTGATTAATACTCTATGAACCTAGGATCGTCCTGATCATCAATGTCACTGATGTTCATGTTACACCATACACTGCCTGTACGCTGCTCCCCATCTGCTTTTTTTCAATCACTCAGCTTCCAGTAACTGAAAACATGTATGAATGTGTATGTGTGATTGTATATTTTAACCATTTTGTTTAATACAAATACAGCGAAAGTCTTGTCTTTGTTATCTACTGTATGTTCATCTTCATGCAACGTCTGTGTGTGTATGTGTGTTCTTCACCAGCCCTTGCTGTGGGGGTGTCTGTTATTATTAGCACCTCTGTCGCCATGGAAACTATTTCAGTTACACTAATTGTCTTCATAACAGGAAGAGTGGGTACGTGTTGAACTGGCTGAGAGATGGAGAAAAAAATCGAAGGACAAATGAGAAAAAAGAGTGAAAAGGTTAAGGCATGAGAAGAGTTTTCAAGGTGAAAAGTGGAAATTGACAGACATATTAACAGTGTGGAAGAGACCGTTGGAGAACATGACAAGGATAGAGGCAGAAAAGAAATGCTCTTTTTTTCTTCCCAGATACATAGAAAATGTCAGACATATTCCTATGAGGTCCTGCACTCAGGCATCTGTTTGGTAGTGTGTGTGTGTGTGTGTGTGTGTGTGTGTGTGTGTGTGTGTCTTTCTTTATTGTGTGTGTGTGTGTGTTTGTGCATGTACATGCATCTTTAGTGTGTGTGTGTGTGTGTGTGTGTGTGTGTGTGTGTGTGTGTGTGTGTGTGTGTGTGTGTGTGTGTGTGTGTGTGTGTGTGAGTGTACATGCATCTTTATTGTCTGATGAAGACAGTGAAGGCAGGCTATTGTAGTGGTTTTCTACCACAAGTGATTTAAAGCCAGATGTTGTGCTCGCTAGCTCACTCATTTAAGATGTGCTGCAGGATGAAGAATCACTGCAGATATTACAGCTTGTTTTACTTTACTTTACCATTTTCCTCTATTATATATTGTAACAGAAACGGCTTCCACAGGCTTCAAAATTGCCCAAGCAGCATCATCGATGTTAAAGTGCCCATATCATGCTTTTTGTCTTTTCCCCTTTCCTTTATTGTGTTATATATCTTTTTATGCACGTTATAGATTTACAAAGTGAAAAAGCCCAAAGTCCACCCCAAAGGCACTTACCAACTATTGCAGTACCATGTATACCATGGCTCTTTACTTCCATGACGAACGTGCGTCACTTTGTAACACACGTTATAATGCTCGCCTAGCTGCTAACGTGGCACGCCCTCATACTCTGACTGGGTAGTAGTCCTTACCTGGGTACTGCACATGTGTGACTCCCAACAAAGATGGAAAAAAAGTGTGATGCCTCACTCTGTAGCTAAAACAGAGAGCTCAACACACAGGGTGAAAGAGGAGCTGCAGCAATGTGCAGTACAACAAAAATATGGCGTTTTTTGAAAATTAAACCATGTAAACCTATTCTGATATAACCTCTAAATACAATGAACCTGAAAATGAGCATAATATGAGCACTTTAAGAAAAAGGCTGCATTTCTCATTTTCCCTGCGCTGTTGTTGTAGTTTGTTATTTTACTGTGTCTGAGTTGTTTTCTTTCACTGGACCAAAGAATATTTCTTTGAATAAATGAAAGATGCTGCAGGGTGATGTCAGTAAAAATAGGATGTGGACAAAACTTTACACCAATCACTGCAGTTCTCTCTGACACACCACAACCACCTGACACTAGTGTCCGCGAAGAAATCACACATGACTTTGCAGATTTAGTCACATCGTGTTACAGGGTAACAGTAACAGTAACAGTCTTTGTCAGCCTGGAGATGCCCTGGAAGCTACAGTAATTTGTAGATGCGTTCGACAAAAGCGACAAAATACGAGTAATTACATGTGACACACGTTGCAAAATGCATAGACAGAAGTAAATGGGCTGTACTTTAACTCAAAAAGACACTAGCATTCTCTTTTAACGCTGGCTGGCCGTTAGTTTGGCAGTGAGACACCAACAGGCTGGTCCATGCATATTGAAGGAACACAGATGGCCTGAGCCCTGAATATGGATGAGCGATCTGACACCACAACTCAGACAGACAGCGTGGAAGAGAGAGAGAAAGAGGAAAGGAGGAGAGGACAGGGAGAAGGAAGGAGGGAGACAGTAGGGCAGATCAATAAGGTGGAACCTCAGGTGGCAATTATACAGTATATCAGTAAATACATCTGTTTTTGATAACCTCACTCCATTTTCTTTTATCCCTTTCTTTCCCTTCCCGGCCTCCCCTATCCCCAGTCTATCCCTCTGGCTAGGGCAGCATGAATTATGAGGCACAAATTGTGTGTGTGTGTGTGTGTGTGTGTGTGTGTGTGTGTGTGTGTGTGTGTGTGTGTGTGTGTGTGTGTGTGTGTGTGTGTGTGTGTGTGTGTGTGTGTGTGTGTGTGTGTGTGTGTGTGTGTGTGTGTGTGTGTGTGTGTGTGTGTGTGTGTGTGTGTGTGTGTGTGTGTGTGTGTGTGTGTGTGTGTGTGTGTGTGTGTGTGTGTGTGTGTGTGTGCGCACGTGCGTATTATATTGTGGTTGTGTTTGTCTATGAGTGGGCTGAAGGCTAAAAGCGAGTGAGAGGCACAGCGCAACATTAGCTGCCACAGCATCTGTCGGGCAGAGGGTGTGAAGGTATTCACTGGCGATACCCAGTGGTTATAAAATGACACACACTAACACACACTACTAAAAACACAATACTAATACAAAAAGGTGAGCACAAATTGTGCGCGTGCGTGCATGTGTCCACATGTTTTTGTTGGCAGAGCTAACAAGGTCTTTAGTAGAGGTAGTCTTTTTAAATCTGGTGAGGGTGGTCCAGCAATCCTACCATGTTGCCACATTAAGCCAGTCTCTCTTTCTCAGTGGCAGAAAGAGAGCGAGGAAGAGGAGAGGGAGGGACAGGTGGCAGCAGGTGTGAGGAAAAGTGATGAGGAAAAGAGGACAGGAAGCATGGACAGAAGAGGAGAGAGGATGCTAAGGAAAATAGGCAACAACAGAAGTAATGCATGGAATATTTGACATTCTGGAATACTGATGGTACTTTTTAAAAGCACATGAAGTAACTTAGAATCTTTTAGAAGAGGATCTTATTGTAGAGATATTGACATTAAGGTAATGAGCTGTAGCCAAATGGGTGTACTTTAAATGTATATCAGAGACACTTCCTTAAATGATCAAAGAAATTAGTGGAATCCAGGTAAAAAACATTATCATTTACTGATTTCTTCTTGTAAGTGTAGACCAATCTATACAAACATGCAGATGAGTTAGAAAATGTTTTTTATGCTTTAGACAATTGAAATGTGAGATGTGAACAGGGAACAGATACTCCCAATTTAGTCCCTAAAGTAATATTTTATACAATCAATGTATTAATAGAAGTGTTATTATTCTCTAAAGGAACATCAGGTGGTTTTGCACATTTTGTTCCATTACCGTATAAGTGCAGAGCAGATGACATATACTTTATTTTTATTTATAAAGCATGCATCATTAATTTGGTTCCTTCCAGCCAGCCACTGGTTTCAGTTCATGCTGGCACAGTATGAAAATCAACTTGCAGAGAAACGTTCCTCAGATAGGTAATCCATCACAGTGAACATTTAATCATCTTATTTTTTGCCAGTTACTTTAACCTCATTATGAGCACACAGTCATGGAAAGGAGTTTTTAAAATTCTTTATCTTGGTTGTTCACTGACATCTAATATTAAAGAGTTAAGCTGTTTTAAAATACATGAGCAGATTTTACAGTTTTCTCTGTGTTTGCTAATTGTTTGTCTTTCTAATTGGATTTACTAACAACATCTCCACGGATCACTAAGATACTGCAGCCACAACTACAAAAATGCTTTTCAGTTAATGAATCAATACAAATAATGAATTCATACAGTTCTGGCAAGTAAACAAGTACATAGCATTATAGCTAACTTCTAAATTGATGAATTACATCAATTAAAATCAACAAAATGCAATAAGTGACCACAAACACAGACACATTTGTTTGTCAAATATCACATTTTTAAACATCTTTAATGCCCCCATAGCCCACCCTTACAAATGTTTGTTTCTTAAGACTGTGCAGGCGTGAGCGGACTGTGCTATTACGAATGTTAGCAATGTTGTCAATTTCAGATTCCATTGTAACAAACATGAATTCAAACAGACTCCCACGAAGAAACATTCTACAAACTTTTTATACACCTTTTAAGCCTAAAGGGGGTTCAGTGTTAAATACTCAAAAGAGATATTTTCCACTTCAAGTTATATTTTGCCCAACACATGCAGTCTAAATGTTTCCTTTGATAGTTTCAAGTCTTTGCAAGTCGATGAAATGAAAGGAAACCAACTGCTGCCTGGAAGGTAGAAAAACAATCAGAAAAGTTATATGCTTGGCAGTAATGTAAAGTATAGGTGATTTGCCGTTAATGGGCCAAAGCATGCAAAAAGAAACCATCATTATGATTCTTAAAAACTCTTCTCCAGGACTTGAATACCAGCTTTGCTCTTCCCCTGTCTTCCCTCATTCTCTTTCATTTTTCTGTCTCTTACAAACCAAGGGGACCATAAAATGGCCCTCCTCGGGGAGCAGCTTGTAATGTCTGTCTGTAAGATTGAAACAGGCAAAGTTTCACCTCCAGCTCGGCTCCCCAGCGACTGCTCATATCAGAGCTACTGGGCCTCGATTACTTTTTCCTGTATCTCCCGTCTCCATCACCAGCTGGGAGATGAGGCACTTAGTGATATATTTCCCTGTCTGTGTTTGTGGACGATAGCTCAAATCCCTTTTGGGTCCATTCACTCCCAACCTGACCGATAAGACATGCCGCGTGGTTGTGTGTGTGTGTGTGTGTGTGTGTGTGTGTGTGTGTGTGTGTGTGTGTGTGTGTGTGTGTGTGTGTGTGTGTGTGTGTGTCTGTGTCTGTGTCTGTGTGTGTGTGTGTGTGTGTGTGTGTGTGTGTGTGTCTGTGTCTGTCTGTCTGTGATGGCGTGTGGATGAGCTCCATGCAACATGCACAACTGGTATCTCAGTAAACTAATTTGATGATCTAAGTATCAGTGTCTTTCTGTTTGTGCACTCTTTGTTCAGCACTCTCAAAGACAATGTAAAGTATTTTGTTCCATCCATCACCACTGTCTCTGAAATGATTTTCGCCTCCTTTACTGTGCCAGCTAGTTGTTTTGCTCATTTTTGTTTAAGATTTTCTTTTGCTTGCCTGATAAAAACATGATTGTTTTGTTTGAATTCATTAACATTTATTTCTCAGTGCAGATGTTGATTTTCTTTTGATACTTTGTAAGCCATTTCACCGAGAAGTTCAGTTATTTTAATCATCCCCAACAAAACCTCATTCATATTTAAATGCTTTTTTTTGTCAAAACTAAATTAATTCCATGTTTGCTGGCCCAGTATCCTTAAAGAAAATACATATATATTGGACTAACTGTAACCACCATCTTTGCCTAACCTCAACCAAGTGTTTTAATTGCCTAACCCTTAACCCTAACCCATTAAAATTGCCCCATAATGTATTTACCATAACCACAATCTCTCCCTTACCTTAACCATACCATAGTTGCCTTGCACAAATTAGAAAGCGATGTTGAAAGTGATGAATTCATGTTTCTAAAAACACTGGCATTGGATGTAAAAGAAAGAAGAAAAAGATTTGCAGAATCTTCTAATATTGAAATTTTGGTCTGACATTAGGGATGGATTAGGTTAATGTGTGCTGCTTATAAATTAAAGCAGGGATGTACAGCACACATTTGTATTAGTTATGATATTATATACACAACAGGACACTGTATATTCACACAGACAACACACACACACACACACACACACATTCATTGTGCAGGAACAAATGCACACCTCAGAGGTTATGGCAGTAATTACAGAGAATCGAATCACTGACTGAGACAACGTGAGAGATGAAGAGACAGGGAAGGACAGAACAAGGAGAGGATGAGGAGAGGCAAATGAAAGAGAGGATATGGAGATCAGAAGAATGAGGCGTGGAGGGGGGAGGGGTGCAGAGTGGAGGTGCAGGAGCAAAATTGGGAAAGTGAAAAGAAAGAGCGGAGTGATGTGAATTGGCACACACTTTGCCATTCTATTCTGCACAGTCAGCGGAGAAATGGAGATGAGACAAAGGTGCAAAAAAAGAACATGGCTTTGTATATGTGAAAAGAAGCAAGAGACAATAAAGACAATAAAAAGGGGAGATAAGAGAGAAGTGTGACATCTAGAAACTCCGTATAAATTAGACAAGGACGAGAAACAGTGCTGATGCTTCAGCATTTGTATATTGGATAATATATTGAACATTTGACAGCTACATCCAAAGCTGTGGCGCTTTTTACTCAGATGAAGTGGTGATGTGGGAGGGAGCGGACCGAGAGACATGAAGGGGGTCGCTGTTACACAACTGGGTTATGCCTAATTTTGTACTTGCACTGTGGTATTACTGGCACAAGATATACGAGAGTGCAGACGTGCTATCGATACTCCTACTTCTTAGTTTTCATGAAGACCACATACTGTACCTGCAAACTGAAAGGCGTTGCAGAAAGAAAGAATGCTTTACAAGTTACTCAATAAGAAACAACAAAACCAAACAAAAACATTGGATTTAGGAAGTTCATTCCACTTTGTTTATTACATGTTTTCTGTTCCACTCACTCAATCACTTTTTGTCTCTGCCTAAAGCATTAGCCAGGCTTTGATTTACTTACGAAAGAAAGAAAGAAGTGACATGGAATGTACCTTAGCCTTAATGATCTTGAACTCACAAATGCATCAGCTCAGGGCTTGTTTAAACAATCAAATGAACCCCCCCAGAGAACATTATTATACTCACGCCTGTCTTCCCTCTTCTTCTTCTTTCTCTCCTTCTCTTCCTCCCCCTCGCTCTGTCTCTTTAAAAGCTTTAATTATTTATGATTTAATCACAGGGAGCACTAACAGACGCCACTGTTGCCACCTATCACACACACATAGGCATAGACATGCACACACACACACTACTACATACACAAGTGAGAACATGACTAATGACACTGTGTCAGTTTGTTTTAAATTATTCCTATTTACCAGTGGCGATACCTTCATAATACAAACTCAAAAAACAAATGATATGGTTGAAAAGCAGTAGAAATATTGACATTCCACCTCAACACATACATTTCCTTGTGAATGTAACTAATTGAATCTCTTGCTATATTGTTATTTTTACATTCTCATATCTCATTTTCACCAATATCACACCTAATTTTGAACAATTTAAACTCAAATTCAGGCTAAGTGCTTTGTAATAGATTCCCTCTAATCTTCCTCAATACTCAGACAATTAAGAGTATTCTTAAAGGTATACTAAGCAGGCTTTTCCTAGATAACAATGTACTGTATATATCACTTTTGACCCACTAGAAGTGTGTGGCGGTGTCTGTATTTACAAAGACCCTGCCCTCTGCCTGTATTTTCCTATTTTATTCTCATTTTACTGTGTTCAGGACGTTTCTGGGCTTCAACCATAGTCTTTGGGCCCCACGTGTGTGTGTGACGCTTAGCCAATAACAGGGTGCGGGGTGTGCAGCCTGTTCACATCGCTGTGTGTTTGTGCTGCATCTATTTGACCGACACAAACACATGCAGCAACAGTATGAAGCTCCGCATTTACACAAATTCTAGCAATGTGGCACCATCCTACCCTGTAACAATCATAAAATAAAGTTTTATTCCTCTGATTCATGGCTTCATTCTTGCAAGTGTGGCTCCCTTTATTCATTCACACTAGCTTCCCTCTCTTTTTCTCTCTCTCTCTACTATTCCCAACATTGAACATTGTGTGTTTACAAACTTCAACCCTATACCTTAAAGGGATTAAAACTGCCCAAATCGTAACGTTCCAATTATCTGTCTGAAACCAGGTACAGGCTGCGACGAAAGCAAGAATTTGGTGAGACTGAATCATTTAATGCACAATTTATGCATTGAAGGGTAAAGTAAATGTACAAATTGAAATTGCCTTTCAGGAAATCATTATTCTGTGACACTGAGTGTCCAACTTCCTGTTCAACCTGGTCTCTCACACACCAGTTTAAATGTAGGACACACTATTACTGCACAACTGATGCTGACTTTTTCTTCACTACATTTTACTCACAGGATACAGTTGAATTAACTAGATATTAATTGAAAACATAAAACATGTTACAAATTGCAAGCAATGTATTAAAAATTATTCATTTATGACTTTCTCACATGGTATTCAATGATGGTAGGAGGAGAATGGGAGAGAAAGGGGAAAAGTCGAAAGGTTGTCGTCCCCGGGGTTTAGATTGACTGTTTAATTCAAGTCAAAGACAGATGGAGAGAAGAAGGTCTGGGTTAGGTACAAAGGACAATAGAAGAAAGGCAGAGGAGTAGGTGGTGTTGTATGGTTAGTGTTTGGATGTCATGTTGTTGTAGCATGTCCATTTCTCTCTGCATCACTCTATTTCATTTGATAAGGAGGATGGAAATATATCACAGTCCTGTTTCTAAGGCTTTGAGTTACAATTTTTTTCAATTGCTAACATTCATTGGTCCAAACTCACACAAAATGCATTCAATGGCCACATTTTCCAAAATCCATGAACTCTTTTCTCATTCATACTTGCACATGCAAAACACTTTATATCTGCAGCACATTTTTCAATTTCTAACACACTGCTAAAAACACAGATTTTGTGCATTTCTGCAGTAACCATATTAAAATGAAAATCTTGACAGAATAATGACAATAAAATGAAATAATAATCATTCCAAACAGCTGATTTCAGCTAAAAGATTTAAACATAAGATAAGTGTTGATAAGAAGTTTCACAGTACTGTACAGTATGAGTGGTTATACTATAGCTAGCCTACATGGTGGTGATGTTTTTTTTTGTTGTAATTACAGTATTATTGCAGCCCTGGAATTTCAGGATTTTCTTTCAATTTTTCACAAGTAAATTACTATAAACAGATATAAAAATGAATCCTTGTTACATATATTTTCTTATTCTATAATAAATTACGTGATGCACAGGCTTCAATATGTAAAGTTGTAATCTGTAAGATCATCTCCCAGTTCCTTTATTGATAAAATAAGGGTGTTGTTGGTGGTGCTGCCTTTTCCCAAAGATAGCGGTCCGAAGCCTGAGACGGGAGAGGGTAAGCAGGTCCGGAATGGCAAGTGACTGTAGCGGTCTTATCCCTGAAGCTCTCCGCTGGGTAGCAGCGCTGCCAAACTCGCTGGCAGCGTCCTGACTGATGCTGCTGCGGCTGCTGCTGCGGCTGCTGCTGCGGCTGCTGCTGCGGGCGATGAGAGCCCAGCTGCTCTGAGGCTTTATGGGTGGCTTCCAGCCTGTCAATCATTTCCTGAATGTTCGTCCCAACAAGTGACTTCGTGGAGGGTGGTTCATCACAGGGAGGATAGACCAAAGTTTATTTTTCTGTGGACTCAAAGTCTTCTTTCACTGTCTGTTGGTCCGCCATTGTGAGTCAGCAGTAGTGAAACGTAGGTGCCCAGCCCGATTAACGTAACGTTTCTTTGCATCTTTCTTTGTTGGCGGGAAAGTCACCACAGACACTCAGATTGTATTACTTGGCAAAGCAACAAATATGTACAAGCACTTTCATCAGTTGATCATATGCTCAATTACCATTGTTTTAACTCTTTGATAGATGGGAACTGAACAGACAATTAACTAGATGAAAATCTTATGGACTACAACTTTAACTTAAAGGTGCTCTAAGCGATGTCACGCGTTTTTTAGGCTACAACATTTTTTGTCACATACAGCAAACATCTCCTCACTATCCGCGAGCTGCCTGTCCCCTGAACACACTGTAAGAAAAACACGGTCTCTGTAGACAGCCCAGGCTCCACAAACGGCAACAAAAACAAACTGCGCCAACCTGAACCACGAAACATAACAAACAGTGTTCCTGCCAATAACCGACAACAAGAATTACGGGGTGGGGGTTGGGGGTTGGGGGGTTAGTGCGCAGATGGGAGGGGGAGGGGACGGGATGAGGAAGAGGGCGGGGCGACCTAGCCTCCGTTTTGTTTGACAATACTTTGAACGTTAACAAGAAGTGACATCACCCAACATCGCTTAGAGCACCTTTAATTTATACATTTGTGTGTGTGCAGATGAGCCGCTCACTAAGCTCTTGTGCTTGTTTTGGTTATTGAGGCTGAATTTAGGCTGAATGACTCAATGTCTCCATGCGTATTTGACCAGGAAATTAAATCTTTCATGCTTTTCAGATGATGCTGAACCATTTGATTTCCCCTGTCTCTGCCAGCGTTATTGACTCTTTTCTACCTGACAATCTTTTCCCCCTCTGTCTTCCTCATAAATCTCTTCCCTTCTCTTTCACATTTCCGTTTTTCTTTTAGCTCTCTGTGTCTCACTCTGCCTTTTAGTGCATCTGTCCGCCCCTCACTGGGAGGTCGTGGTGAGATGCAGCTGTTTTGGGAGGAAGCAAAAAAAAGCAAGATGATGAGATTTCGCCGAGGTTCATTTAACTGCTTTTGGGGGGGCCGTGTACTCCCACAACAAGCTGTTAAATGGACCTAAAAATGTTGAAGATAGACAACTAAGACAACTGTGCAGCTGTCAATTTGAAGAGCTTACAATGAGATTAATATAATATACAGTATATACAGTATATTACTATTTACTATTACTTTGATGATACATTTGATGACACTTAATTTTAATCTGGGGAGAGATTACATGATCCAACATTTTTCTCATCAAATCTGGTCTGTTTTTGTGGCGTGGCTCTACGGATGGCAGTGTTGGTCACTGGTTCGTCCACCACTTTTGTGCCCACTTTTTATTCATGGTGCCCAGATGATGTATCCTAATAACTCCAGGAGGATTACATTTGTGGTTTTGATTAAATATCTCAACTACTAGTGAATGGTTTACCATGATATTTGGTGGACGCATTCATGTCCCTCTCAGAAGCAACTTTGGTGATCCCTTAATTTTACATCTAGTGCCGTCATCCGGTCAAGATTTTGTTTTGTCCAATATTTCAGTGCTAAGGGCTAATTAGAAACACTTAATTATGAGCATTACATTATACCTGCTTAACATCAGCATGTTAGCATTGTCATTATGAACATGTTAGCATGCTGACGTTAGCTTTTAGCTCAAACCTCTGAACTCTGCATAGCATGGCTGTGGATTAGTTGAGATATAAAAAACTATAAAACAATCCTCTCCCTGAGAAAATCAGGACTGTAAAGGCAAAGAAAAAAAGGTTCCATGAACATTTTCATATTTATGGAAACCACAACCATTGATGTCTGACTTGTGTGACCAGTGCTGTTTCCATCCCTAAAGGTTCCTTGTTGGACAGACAACTTTAGACTTCTTTACAGATTTGACTCCAGCCTCATTCCAACTTCTCAGACACAAACAGTCTTAAAAATAAAATTAGTGAATAAAGTAACTGGCATAACTGCAGGAAAGGTAAATGACTGTGTGACTAGAAAGCTACTCAACAAAATGGGGGCATGAGTTTTGAGGGAAATTACAATGTAATTATTTTGTCAGATTCTTAATAGTCTTCTAACCTCAGGGTACATTGTTCACTGTTCCGTAATAATACATGCTGACACTGATCAAAGTGAAAGTAAAACTGCAGCTCCCAGTAAATTGTGGGGACGAGATCAGCACAATCCTCTTCAAACAAAGGGCATGTAGGCGTGAAAATACGCCAGCAGTAGACACAAACTCCACCTCACAACAAGTGAACAAGCCGTTAAACTGGGCAAAGGAAATCTGCTAGATCCAGGAGAAAAAACACAACTTTTCTCTCTCTCTCTCTCTCTCTCTCTCTCTCTCTCTCTCTCTCTCTCTCTGTTTGTATTGTACGTCTCTCTATTGCTATACATGCTGAAGCTACTAAAACATGCTGAAACTGAAAAAGATATTGAAAGAGCAAGGGAGAGGAAGATCAGGACTGAAAGAATTGTGTGCTTTGCTTGAGGGAGGCCTTAGGGAGTGTGAAAGTGTTCTGTCTCTGTGTGTGAGAGCTTTTGGATAAGGGCAAATATGTGTCATTGCCACGGGGAACATAGAGAAAAAACAAGCTGAGGGTCTGTGTCAAATCATCTGAATTAGCAGTCCATGCTGGTGTGCTACTTTGTATTTTTTTTTTAACAGAAACAGTGTTTGGACAAACTGAGACAGGAGCCATTCTTCTCCTCATCTCATCCTCTCATCATTTTTCATTTCATTTCACTTCATCTGTGTGTTTTTCTGTGTCTATCAGTGTGAGTGCCAGCGAGTGGGCTCACAAGAGCGTGAGAGAGGTAGGAAGGAGGGGAGGAGCGGGAGAAGAGAAGAGCATCAGGGTTGTGGTGGTTTGCTGAGAGATATATTAATGGACAATACACAAGATCCACTGTAAAAATCTGCTCAAAGTTTGGGTAGAGTACGTCAACACACACACACACACACACACACACACACACACACACACACACACACACACACACACACACACACACAATATGTATTTGGTTATCAGACAAGGATTGAGGTAGGGATGTGACATATCCAAAAATGAAATGCTCGGTATGGTAAGTAATAGAGGATTTTCTGCTTCTGCTTAATCCAATAATAACAAACAGCCAATTCTCACTTTTTTTTTAATACACTTCTAATGCATAAAGCAGAGGCAAGCTTTTGAAAGTACATACTTTATCCCTCACTTTTACTTAGAAATGGAGCTGGAACTTCAGGGAAAATGTACTCTAGTGTAATAACTTGTGTGGTTTAACGTAAGGTTAGTAGGTAGTTTTTTTGTTAAAACCTGACGCAAATGCCAACTTTATAGCTCCTGAAAACATATGTTTTCTTAACTTAACTTAACAACATTAAATATTCATGACTTAATAATCAACAATCAAAGTGAAAGCTAGAAAAAAAATTTTATGCTGGTACAGTATATTTGGTGAGATGATAAATTTGTCTACAGTCTGTTTTGACGTCTATACCCTTTAACATCTCTGAGTGTATTAGATGGTCTAATGTGTGGGCAATGTTGCAAATCCATGAGCAGGACTGAGTTACAGCATTATTGGATTTTTGTATGATTTTTAAATCAATTTGATTAAGTACCACCTTGACTTGTCAGTTATTTAATTTGCCTGATTAGCCAAAAGAGATATTCCTGTCTAGATATTTTAACCATATACATTTTCTCATTTTATTTTATAGAAAATGTATTTCGATACATTTGGTGAGGTGGTTTTACAAATGAAATGGTATTGTGCAAATATTGAAAAAATGGAAAAAAAAACTAAAAGTCACAGCATCAAATTAAAAGATAATGATGTAAAAACAATACATTGATAATAATTAAAGATATAGATTTTTTTTTAAAGTTTTTTGGGGGGGCTGAATAAATATTAGAGATTTATGCAATTTTGACCAATGGCTGACAAGCACTATTTTCTGAAAATGGCTCAGAATTGTTTTCTGAATGATCTAGGCATCTAGATTCTGAGTTTACTTTCACAATGCTCTGATTTTCCTAGAGCAGAACTCCTTAGCTCACGATTACTTTATACAGTATTGTCAAGTTAAAAAAAATAAAAAATAATGCTGCCATTGAAAATGGTTACTATGAGGCAATGAATTGAGCTCTTAGGATCAGTATTTGGTCACATCCAATTTCTAAAATGCCAAGACTTACAGGTAGGCTACCACAGTATGCAGAAACAGAGAAGGGAAAAAGATGATACAAATATTAACATTTTCACTGTTTCCAATCATAATTATTTTTACTTTATGCAGAATTCTGAACCTAACTTACCTAGGCTATATCTAGCTGACATGTGTCAGAGATGGCTGTAAATGACTCTCACCAAAGCCAAATACAGCTCATTCAGATATCTTGATGTGAGGCTTTAATGGACCCGTTTATTTCGCCGACTTTGAAGGCATGTTACAACCACTTCCCAACATGCTAGCTTAATGTGGTTGAAAACTGATCTCGTGGGAGCTCGTCAAACACAAAGTTTGTTTGTTTTTACAATTATTTTTTAGGGGTGCCGGGATCATGTTCAGGGCTGCTTAAAAAGGGCCAAAATCACCCCTGGCATGTACTGTGATTGAATAATTTCTCCATATCACCTACTCCTAACAAATCCAAGCAAAATCACAGTAATGATCACAGTATTTACTTGTATCTTGTCTTTGTTTACCGCCTGAGAGTCCTCTCTCTTTACAACCTGCTGTTCAGGGCTGCAACTGTGTGTCTTATCCACCTCATATTTTAACTGACTCACATCTGCCCATCTACTGTTTCGCTGTACCTTGTACTAGTGTATTTCTAGGCAACTCAAACAGCTGTTATGCTGTTAGCATTCACTGGAAGAGCGTCAGCTAAACGGTGTGATAATACCAAACTTAAATGTCTCCATTTTGCCCCTTAACAAAATAATGATGCCAGTAGAAAGCAAGGAGGGAACTGGGGGAGTTGTGATAAAAAAAATAGCACATGTTACAGTTAGTCATCTCTTAGTAACCGTAGAAACAGCCAACAGGGATGTAAAATTGCTGTCACCTTGGGAACAGAATAGATTGAGAGAGCAAGATAGGAGATATGTATGGACTGGGCATTGGAATGATGTATGCCATTATAACAGGTTATACTTAGCATAATAAGGTGTAAGGATGTGTGTGTGAATGTCAGTCAAACAAAGAGAAATCAAGGTGTAGGGAGGAATTAATCAGCACACTCTTTTCTTCCTTTCAGTGGAGCGTTCTGATGGATACAACATATAAATGATTGTTCCTGTATTTGCTCTGCAGATCCTAATTTTGCCTTCTGTGGTAATGCCACCTTCGCACATACAGTAGATCTAAAAGTGAGTGGGGGTTATGTAGGTGTAAAAGATTAGTAGCAGCTATTCTATGAGTGGAGTGAACTACACTGACCTCTGAGTCACACTAACCCTCAGATCAGAGCAGCGAGCGCTATTACTGAGCTCTGTTTTCACTGCCGGTTTAAACCAGTTGTGGAGATTTTTCACACAAATTCAACCCCAGAATCTGGTTGAAACATTTGGAGCCTTGAATTACGTCTGAAATTCACCCAAAATACATTTTGGAGTTTAGAGGAATGTCACAAAACAGCCCACAGAACAGATTTAGGAAGACCCCCTCCTATTCCAAAAGACAAATCCATAATTCTGGAGTCCCTTGTCTCAAACAGAGTCTGACTGATCTCATCATACAGCTTTTCTACAGAAACAGCAAAATCACAGAGCAACACATCTTCAAACAACTGGTGAAAAACAGAATCTGCTTTTCTACCTCATGCAAAAAATAAAAACATATTTACATATCTCTCTAACGTAGCATTCAGACCAAAAACTCAGCGTTAAAAAATGTAAAGAGGTGCATCGGTTGGGGCATGCTGTTATCGGTAAGACGATGAAATACAGTTTTACAGTATATACCGTCTTTGAATACAACCCAGGAAGGCCAGTTTGAGTAATAGATTCATAAGTTTGAACCCTTTTCAGATGCCAAAAGAACTGCTCAGCAGGTTATAAGCCTATAAGGCAGGATTTTTTCTGCTCTGGGAGTCATCATGGCAACAATCATTATATCTTTTGTCATGATGATTGTGAGTTTAACAGTAGAAATTCGCTGTTCAGTTTACATAGTAATTCACCATGTAGGCGATGCTTTATTATTATATATTTTCAGTGTAATTTTAGCTTGTGATCATTGTATTGTTTGTGTGTGTTAAATTGTGTTTGCTATAATTTGTTTGTCACAGATTGGCATTTAACTACTTTTGTTACCACATTTTCATGCAAGTAAAACCCATTTGAATTGAACTATTACATAGTGTTTGATTACCATAAATGTAGTCTCGCTTTGCCAGACCCTCCACACGCTGAAGCTGAGGGTCTGGCTAGTCCACATAGCATTCTGGGATGGGAGAAAAACGTGCTCTGGTTTATTGGCATTTCTTTAAACCAATCACAATCGTCTTGGGCGGCGCAAATCTCCACACGGAGCCACAACAAAATAGCCTCGGGAACTTGTTTTGGTGGAACGTGTACATTTAGCTGTCTCAATTTACCATGCAGAGATCTGAGGAGCAGTTTACCATAGTCCATATACGTAAATCGACTGGAGTTTAAAATTCCAACACACATGATTCCATTAAAGTGCTCATATTATGCGTTTTGGCTTTTTCCCTTTCCTTTATTGTATTATACAGTATCTGACAAAAGTGAGTACACCCCACACATTTTAGTAAATATTTCATTATATCTTTTAATGGGACAACACTGAAGAAATTACACTTTGCTACAATGTAAAGTATTAAGTGTACAGCTTGTATAACTCAAAATAACTCAACACACAGCCATTAATGTCTAAACCGCTGGCAACAAAAGTGAGTAGGCTACACCCCTATGTTAAATTCCCATAGAGGCAGGCAGATCTTTATTTTTAAATGTCAGTTATTTCATGGATCCACGATACTAGGCATCCTGATAAAGTTCCCTTGGCCTTTGGAATTTAAATAGCCCCACATACCCTTCACCATACCTAGAGATTGGCATGGTTTTATGTCGGTTAGCCTAATAGCTGGTTTGATTTGCATTGAGAGATGATTTTATGGAAAGTACCCCATGCCAATCTCTAGGTTTAGACATTAATGGCTGTGTGTTGAGTTGCTTTGAGGGGACAGCACATTTACACTGTTATACAAGCTGTACACTTAATACTTTACATTGTAGCAAAGTGTAATTTCTTCAGTGTTGTCCCATTAAAATATATAATATATTTACTAAAATGTGAGGGGTGTATTCACTTTTGTGAGATACTGTATATCTTTTTTGTGCATTTTATAGGTTTACAAAGTGAAAAAGCCCAAAGTCCACCCCAAAGGCACTTACCATCTCCAACAGAAAACACTGTTCACAAACTGCTCCAAACAGCTCTATTGAATTCCAGCCTTTACTTCCGTGACAAACATTTGTCACTTTGTAACATGCTAAAACAGAGAGCTCAACACACAGGGTGAAAAGAGGAGCTGCAGCAATGTGCAGTACAACAAAAATATGGTGTTTTTTGACAATTAAACTGTGTAAACCTATTCTGATATAACCTCTAAATACAATTATGAACCTGAAAATGAGCATAATATGAGCATGCTAGACTTCCCCACTAACAGTTACCAATATGAAACCATTTCTCTCTTTTCTTCAAAGAAACTGAGTGCTTGATAATTTTGATATGATATGATGGAAGCTGGAGCTTGTCTTTGCTTTCATCTGAAAGCCTGATTACATGCACATCATCCTGCCGAAAGCTTGACCTTAAACCTAATAAAAACATTTTTTCCAACCCTAATCAATAGTTTGGATCAAAATACATAAAATGCATTAATTCGCATGTAAAACTCTGAACTGAAGATTTTTTTTTGGTTACTTTGCAGCTTGATAAGAACCTTGAGAACTGTAAAGAGCTTTTAAACCTAACTGTGAAATATTTTGTTCACCTCATCGAACCTTTAAAGGAACACGCCGACTTATTGGGAATTTAGCATATTCACCGTAACCCCCAGAGTTAGACAAGTCGATACATATCCTTCTCATCTCAGTGCGTCCTGTAAGGCTGTCTGACGGCTCCAGCGGCATCAGGCCAGCACAGAACATGCAGGTGAATGGTTCCAGTAATCCTACTTCTCCGAATAAGTGACAAAATAACGCCAACATGTTCCTATTTACATGTTGTGATTTGTAGATTGACAGCGTGTACAAAAAACAACGTAACATGAGACACAGCCGTCTTCTAACCTATACATACCGGGAACTATATTCTCAGGTGGAAGAATATAGTACTTGGGCGGAGTGATATGCTCGCAGCAAGCCTGTCTGAGAATATAGTTCCCAGTTTGTTTACTGTTAGAAGATGGCTGTGTCTCATGTTATGTTGTTCTTTGTACACGCTGTGACTATACAAATCACAACATGTAAATAGGAACATGTTGGCGTTATTTTGTCACTTTTGTCACAATTGGGAGCAGTAGGCTAGTTGGAACCAGTTACCTGCAGGATCTGTGCTGGGCTAAGCTAATGCTGGAAGCGTCAGACTGTGTTACAGCACGCACGGAGATGAGAAGGGTATGTATCGACTTGTCTTACTCTGGGGGTTACGGTGAATAAGCTAAATTCCCAAAAAGTCGGCGTGTTCCTTTAAGTCATTTGTGAAACATTTGGGAAAAGAGTAGTGAGAATGCTGCCCATGAGTGTGTGCTGTAACCCTCTCTGTGGTTCACAGTTTTAACGCAACAGATGGGGAGAAAAGTGTATGATGCAAAAAATATGTACCGTAAGCCCTGGTGTAAAAGATTTTTCACCCAAAACAGGGACAGGAGAATTCTGAAACGTATTTATATGTGTGTACGAGTGTGCCTGTGAGCAGGCACGGCGTTATGGGTGGGCCTGTTGAAAAGTGGGTGGGCCTAGGCCCGTCAGGCCCACCCATAACGCCGTGCCTGCTCACAATTTACATGACAGTTGACGTTGTCAATGAACACGTTCTGTGGCCGAGTATTGATTGAAACTGTCGGGCAGTTTTGTTGATCTGTATATTGTTGAAAACTTAAAACAGTTGAAAAGAATTGTGAAATATTCGGCCTCATGTTATACGAGCAGAACTAAACTATGTTTGGGGAAATATTAGATTCCTGACCACTTTTACAGTCTATAGGCCTTAGGTTAAGAGAGATGCGCTATAGCACAGCCAGGTATGGTGCGTAATGGAGAGTCCAAAGTGCTCTTCTTTTGGTCAGAACCAAGGAGAGCGAACGCGAATAAGTCCGTCCTTTGCACCGAAACTTTTTACAATGCAACAACATATAAATAGCATCAAGCTATTACAATCTTTATTATGTAAGCACATATAATATATATAATATAACAGTATATTAGCCAGTCATTTTTATTAGGTTAAAAAGGGATTTGATAACGTTTTTAATTTAAGGCCCACCCACAATTGGTCTGGCCCATCCAAAACTGGAATCCTGGCGCCGTGCCTGCCTGTGAGTCTGTGAAGCACATAAAATAACAGTTTGGATATTTGTATGTATTTTCTTTTTCTTCTTAAAATGTTCTTGGATCATTTTCACAAATGAGAAAAGCAGACCTCATCTTTCATTCCTCCTCTCTCATCCCTCGATCCTCTCTTTCCTTTTTCCTTCATCTCTCTTGGGTCAGGTCGGGTTAGATTCCAGGTAAGCTCCAAAGTAATCATTGTAATTTAAATGGGGGAGCTTAGAGTCGAGGGCCGACAGAAATGCTATCTGAGACCTGTCTGAAATATTTTTTGGGTTTATTTTATCTTGCATCACTTTGATGTTATATAAAAAATACTCCCCAATGTTTCCATGCATTCATTTAATTGTGTTACTTATTTCCAATCAATTTATATATACATACTAACATAAATTACAAGCTGTTGTAGAAAAATTATAAAACTCTAAAATATCAGCCACACAAAGGTTAAAAAAAAATTGGTTAAATACATCTTGACTTATGTGGCAAATGTCAGCAGAATTAGGTTACACAATGCCAGGGAACATTGCATAAATGTTAGTTACTGTATGTATTTGGCATTTCACTAATGTAAGGTACAGGGAGGGGCAAGACCGCATCAAATGTGCTTAAACACATTAGTGCCTGCAAAGAAACACTGACAACACACACACACACACACACACACACACACACACACACACACACTCACACACACACACAAGCAGAGATGGAACATTAAAGGATGCAGAGTGACTGGTAAGTGACAGCTTGATCAGAAAGTTTTATGTCTCTTCCTTTGACTGATCTGACAGGAAACAGACACACAGCCTCTGTATCCTGGCAACAGCCCTTTCTCTGCCACTGAGCGATGGACAGGATGAGAGCGTGTGTGTGTGTGTGTGTGTGTGTGTGTGTGTGTGTGTGTGTGTGTGTGTGTGTGTGTGTGTGTGTGTGTGTGTGTGTGTGTGTCTGTGTGTGAATAATGGAAGGCATATATTTGTGTCTTCTGTCAGTTTAACCTCCTAAAATATGTCGGATCCCAGCAGTCGGTCCAACTTCATAAACTCATGCTGTGTTGCCAAGCGTTTAAACCCACAGAACTTTATTTTCAATTTTTATAAAGTTCCCCCCGCTGAATTCCGTTTTAAATAACATAGAAGAGATCTATTTCCTCATGATGTAATAGGCCTTTTTTAACGGAAGAATGTTAAACGTACCACAGTAGGAAACTTGTAAACAATAAAATGAATGATGGCTAATCTTGTATTTTGCTGCTTCTGTTACAAGGTCTTGTGTTGTTGTGCATGCTGGCTCACTGTCACACTGTCTGAATCCAAATGTCGGCCCTCCAGACTTGCAGACTTGGCCCTCGTGGACTTAAGGCGTATTTACTGTGACATGCTCACCGTCATCATATCAAGTTTGCAATGCTGCAAGGCAACGCAATCCTCTGATAAGACGGGCCTGCCACTTATTCTTTCTACATGATGATCCTCTGCTCTTGGGGAGTTTGCGGAAACATGCCGGTTAAGTCAGCAAGTCTGCAAGTGTGGTGAACACTGTACATTTGGTTTCAGCCATTTGCATGGCTTATGGGGACACTTGGATAGAACGAAGCTATCGTTAAAGGCTATCCACACATTGTGACAAGTCACAGTAGTCATGTGACAAGTCATAATGTGTATCTAAGAGGCCTATGGTGCAGCCATATAAAACACTGTGCGTTGTGTGTTTGAGTCTAACACCAGTGAACTCATTACAACCTGCCTTTACTTACTGTAAATTCATCCATTCAGGCCAGTTTGCGGCATGTGCATTTTGAATTCAAAGACCGTTTTGCTCAGTTTGATTCAGTCTTCAAATTTATTCGGTTTAACTGGTTCAACTGCGTTTTCAACTAACCCACATTTACATGATGAACATTATTCTGGTCCTGCGCCAGGCATGATTTGAACACATGAAAATTGAATGACAGAGTGTTTAAGGGTGTTATTATTACAGGGGGAAGTGACAATGTGAAAAACTGCAGATTGGCAAGGGAAAGGAAAATCTGATTCCCATGGATCTCAACACACTCTGCAGAGGAGATGCATGTTACTGTAATGCCAGGTGTAAAGTCTTTTGTATGTCTTTGCATGGGAACTTGTTAGCATATCTGTGCTTAAGTGTGTAAGAATAAATGTGAGAGAGAAAACCTGAGTTTGGTTCGTCATATGTAAGAGATGTCATCTTGTGTGGGTGTAAGAAAAAGAATACATACATGTGTGTGTGTGTGTGTGTGTGTGTGTGTGTGTGTGTGTGTGTGTGTGTGTGTGTGTGTGTGTGTGTGTGAGTGTGTGTGTGTGTGTGTGTGTCTTAATCCAGCCCGTCAAAATGATTTTACAGCCCTCGCTCATCTCCTCCACTCTTTCCAAACAGAGGAAGAGAAGATTAGTCACACCTCCTCCACTTTTGCTCTCAGTCTCTCCCTTTTTGCTCTCTTCCACAAGTGTGCGTGTGTGCGTGCATGTGTGTGTGTGTGTGTGTGTGTGTGTGTGTGTGTGTGTGTGTGTGTGTGTGTGTGTGTGTGTGTGTGTGTGTGTGTGTGTGTGTGTGTGTGTGTGTATGTGTGGGCTCAGCGGTTTACGTAAAGCTCCATAGAAAAGGCAAGAGTCAAGAAGAGAGTCCTTGGCAGCAGAATGCAATTGCTGCTCAATGGACAATTTTCTGCAGAGCTAACCCTGCCATATTGGGTTTTCTGTAGAGGAGTACACACACACACACACACACACACACACACACAGATACAACAGGATTTAGATGATGAGGCTGCAGTGAGACAAGTACACGGCAATACACTAACATACAGACAGATACACAGATGACAGAAAGCTGTGGTTTTCCAGAATTGTGCCCACGTTTGGCTTTATAATGATAATTACTACCTAATCACATATTCACATGCAGAGCATAAATACCTACACAGCTGAGTGTGTGTTTATACAGTGTGTGCAGGCGTGCATGTGTGCCTTGAGGTTAAAGGGAAGTGGGTGGCGTTCCCTCTATTGTGGAAGTGTATGTGATGACATGATGACCTCTTCACCAGTACCGCTCTATCACCTTTGACCTTTAGCCAAAACAAGGCATTTTGGGGGGAGCACTTTAATTTGCATTATAAAGTTATACTTTTCTGAGAGCTTGTCATAGTATGTTTAAAAAGAGCCTTACTTAACTCATTTTGTGTGACTGAATGTAGAACAAATGTACCCCCCAAGCCAAATCAATTAAAGGTCCAATATGTAATATTTGTACTGTAATAAATCCAAAAATGACACAAATGCCTCATCAGATATTAAGGAAACATGTTAAACTGAAATACTATCTTTTCTGACAATGCTTATTTCAGTATTTTTTCTTTTTGAAATTTACATTCCGTGACGGAATTTATGTTTATGTTTTGATCTGTGTGTTGTTATCAACGGCCCAGTTTGACAGCCAGGCCGGGTTGCCAGATATACCTGTAAAAACGTAAACCCAGCGCGCTACAGCTGTAACGTTGGTACAGCCATGAAAGCAGCAAACAAACGAACAGGATCAACGGAGATAGATTCTACATGACATAAAAAAAAGAAAACAGCATGTTTCTAACAGTTGCGTGACCAGAGACGTAACAACCCCCTGGTAAATATTGGAGATGTATTTGAAAGATGGAGACAGCTTAGAGCCCAAAAGGACGCAGAGTTGGCTTATTTTCTCCTGAACCGGTAAGCATTAGCTCCACGCTAATTTATCACAGCTACTAGGGATGGGCATTTTTTGTCATTTCAACACTTGTGTACTCACATTGAATTATATAGCTAGAGTAACCGAGTTGGTTACTCGCAAAAACAATTGAGACATAGCCAGTAAAGTGATCCCGACTGGTACTGGCTAACGCCGCCATGCTAACCCTGCTAACTGTTAACGTTACCGGGAGGACCAGGCAAGCAGCCCATGGCTGTTTACAATGTGTAGTTCAGCAGCTGGAGCCGACAACGGTGAGTTATTTTAAGCCACGAGAGGGGGGCTGTAAATCGGAAAGAGGAGACTATGAATTTGCAGTGTGTTTAGCGATTGTTGCGTTTTGTTGTCGTAATTCTAAGCCAATGAAGTGTGTACCGTCGGCAAGGTAGTGGTATTTTTAGCGTTTCGTATTGTAATTCTAAGCCGAGGAAGTGTGCCTGACTGGCGTCTGGAGAGAACAGTGAGGTTGTTGTGTTTTTAGCGGTTCATACTGTAATATTAAGCCAAAAAAGTGTGTCTGTTAGTTGGTTACAGAGCTCCACGTGAGCACGGGCTTTTATGACTGTCAATATAGCCAGCATCTACCGTTAGCTACTCGGCTGTGCTGTGGAGTAATGTCTGGCTATGTGAGAAAAGCGTCCAGCTACATTGTTGTGAATGCTGCGGTCTCAGCCTGGCAACCCCCGTGAACTTCGAGTCTGGGCAGGAGGGGGCGGGGGAGACGACTCTCCAGTATTTTGAATTGGTAGTGCAGTAACTATTTTAACCGCTAGCTGCCAGTATTACACACAATATTACATATTGCACCTTTAAATTACAAAATATTTTTCTAATGCAGAATATTTTTTTTATGAAATTAGGAGAATTCCATTAAGAAATTGCCTAAATATCTGTCAATTACAAATAACAAAAAGCTGTTCGCAATTCTTTAATAATGAAAGTTTTTTTCTCTCTCTTCCTCATTTATGTCTCTCCCCCTTAATGTTCTTGGATGTTCCTCTTTAAGGTAAGAGACTAACGCAGACACCCACTCACAACACTGAAGGAACTTCATGAGATAGATAGATAGATAGATAGATAGATATACTATTGTTTTTACCTGCGGTACATATACATACATACATAGGAAATTGGACTATAAGATTTGATAAAGAAGTGAAAGATTTAGGATAAACAGGAAGATTGATAGAGTGACAGGGGGAGGATGAATCAATAAACAGGCTGATGAACGGGACGATTGATTAAGGATATGACAGAAGTATAGACAGATCAACAGATGGGTAGATTAATAGATCTCAGATTAATAGATAATCACACAGACAGAAATAGACAGATGAACCGAGAGATAGAGCAACTAACAAAAAGGGTGGACAGAAGGAAAATCAAATCTACAAGTCTGCTAACAGACATTTTGGCTGTGATGGCTTTCCTCTGTTGCCATGGCAGCATTGTCACATACCAGCTGGACTGGAGGAAAGATGCTTTAACACACACACACATGCATATGTGTTTTTTTTCTCTGCACTCTTCAACCAAATGATTTATCTTAGGGACTGTTCATTATTTATTTAAGGGGCCACGGGAGGAGTTTTGGGACCTTTAGCCAAAAAAGACATGACCCTCCACTCGCCAGTAATAAAATTTCTATGACCCTCCAAAACAATTTGGAAAAAAGGATGACCCTCCCCCAACAACTTATCAACACCTTCTGTACTGGTTTGTGCTTGGCAAAGATATACAGATATCCATTGTTTTTTTACAGCCATGAATTATGTGATTAAACCTCTGCTTTCTCATCTGACGCATCACACTCCTCTTTATGGTGTGGTGGCCATTTCAGTAGATTTACTCACTAACTTTGTTGTGGAAACACAATAAGCATGGAAACTAAATGCACACTTCCTGCATTACTGCATTACTTCAAATACTAAGCTACTCCTCTAGTAAAGTAGTATTCACATGAAATAAAACAATAAAACATTTAGACCATTCAGCAAAGGACACTGGTTAACATTCAACAAACAAACTGGTTGCTATGGACTCATCATTAGGCTTCCTCCACTTCGCCGTTTAAACAAAGTGGAATAAATGTAACTCCAAATCTACACAAAACCCGCAATCAATTAGTAAGCTGACATCAAATGTGGCATTTAGGAAACCTTTATTGCAACCTTGGCACGGTAAGATCCAGACTAGCAACATTCATTTTCGTTTTTTACGTCCTGCTGCTCGCATTGTCAGCCAGGAATTTGTTGTTTGAAGTTGTTTTGTGTTATTTAGCTAAGATATTTATAAAATATCTGGTCATGCCAGACGTAATTATTCCACTCATTTTTTAAACAATGCAATTGTCCGTTTCAGCTACCAGGGGGACAGCTCCCCCTGCCCCACAGCCAAACTCATGGGTCCCCCCGGACTGAAACATGTTGGATGACCCTCCCCTCAACAAAGAATAAAAAGACATGACCCTCCCCTATTTTCCTCCAGTGGTCCATTCCATAAATACCGAACGGTGCCTTACTTAATAAAATAAATTATAAACAAACCGTAGAGAGGACAGTTACTGTATATAAAAGTAATTATTGCCTGTGTGGAGTTTTACACTTGACTGTTGAGAGCAAATATGTTCTTCCTCGCCTGCCACGGCTGACAACAATCCATGGGCGCCCGCTGGTCTGGTGGATGTCCTCCAGAGGACAGTTCATGCTTTCACGGCGAAATTTTGAAGTTCATTCCCCCCTCAAAAATAGGTAATTGAGCACTGTAGTGGTTATGATCATATCAGTGACTATGTAACTACATGGAAACGGGCCAAATTATGCCTGTTTCTTGTACAGTAATAGCGTTACTGAAGGCTAGCTCTAGCTCCATAGTTAAGTTACTCCAAGCTTCTTCCCTTGTGAACACCTCTGCTCTTCACTCTTCACACACTACGCTCCAACCTGCACACTGTTTACCTTTTTCCTGCTACAACTGAATTCCCACGGGACTTCAGCGCGAGACTACAGCTATAGCTGTCTGTAATACTATTTTACTGTACAAGGCACAAACATAATTTGGTCTGTTTCCATGTATTTACATAGTCACTAATAGTCATATTACCACTACAGTGCTCAATTACCTATTATTGAGGGTGAAATAAAATAAATGTTTTCTCCACGAAGGCATGAACTTAAGATAAGACTTGTATATCATCATAGTTTTTTGTATGTCTTTAGTTTAATGCTGTGGCGTTTACATAATTAAAATTCTCTTCAGTTGAAGACATTCAGACTAACAGAACAGAAAACTGTAGGTTTATGTAGGTTATCTCACCTCTGCTTGTGCACATCCCAGTCTCACTTGCAGCAGCCATTACTCTTTCAGTAATTAATCTCTGTCACCTCTCTCTGTTTTTTACTGTCTTTCTTTTTTCTCTTTTGCTTTATGACCAAAAACTGTAACCAAAAAACAAAATGGACGAAGTGGCACTGGGTAACCTACATATCAGATTGATATCAGCTATCACATCAACCAATGTGGTTGGATCTCAGTTAGGTGTAGTGCAACCTGTACAGTTTGGCCATTCTTGGAAAAAATAAAAACAGCTAAAAAGTTGAAAGGTCACTTTGGTCCTAACACTACTTCCTGCTATCTCAAGCAAATCCATCTTAAAGCTAATCTCTCTACTGTAGCTTCCTCTCTTTTGTCTTTTCCTCTCCCACCTCTCCCTGTGTTTCTCTCCCTCTGTCCCTTTCCTTTTCCTTTTAATAATTCTGCTCTCACGCTCTCTGCTACACTATTGACTTCAATCAGTCTTATTGGTAAATTGATTACAGTGGAGGTTAAGATTCAGATAGGGTTAGGACTCGAATGTCACACTGTCCCATCATGCGCAGAATATGTGTCTATTGCAGTGTGCTTATCCTTTGAGACTTTGAGAACACAGATTGCTTTCTTTCACATCTTTCCTATTTTGTTGTTTCAAATTATGCATGTGGGCCTTTACATTGTTTGTGTAAGGGGCATAGGAGCATAAAGAAAGATCTACACCAACACACATAACACACACACACACAAACACACACACACACACACACACACACACACACACACACACACACACACTCACATACAGGGATATGATAAACAGCTGCAGTTCTTGTTTTGTGACACACCTGTGCCTGCTGCAGGTATGCTCAGTATTACATTGTTAATGCTAAATCAGCTTTGAAAAATAAATGAATGTATGTTTGTTTTCTAGCAGCAGAAGTGGCGCCTTCTTTGTCACCTCTGTCAAAAATGTGAAAATGCTAATAGTTTGGGTAAATGTGCGACTTTACAGCATTTACCAGGTCAAATGTTTTGGAAATGTACACATTGTATGAGTGCAGGGGTTATGTTATAAAATGTGCATTTGTGCTGATGTCAGCATACATTTTGTATGTCTTATCTGAATTAAACTTGTATTTAGAACAATGTTGCTGCTAACCACACATACACACACACAGGAGATGTAGTTATTTTGAAATTCAAAGTAGACTTCTGCAAGTCCCTGATAAGCCTGCCTTGGGCAAGATACAACAAATATTAATATTAGTTTTTACTATTCAACGTGTGTGTGTGTGTGTGTGTGTGTGTGTGTGTGTGTGTGTGTGTGCGTGTGTGAGTGCGTGTGTGCATGCGTGTGCGTGCATGCATGCATGCGTGTGAAGTAGCTTCCATCCATCACTAAACTTCCTATCAATCACCTCTTGTCCAATCATAACCTCACCAGGGGTTTTTGTCCAATGTGCTGTGTGGTGTGTGTGTGTGTGTGTGTGTGTGTGTGTGTGTGTGTGTGTGTGTGTGTGTGTGTGTGTGTGTGTGTGTGTGTGTTTGTTCAATTCATTTCCATTTAGCTTTTTCTGTTCAGTCAGCAGAGTACATTTAAATGTCAGATTTACAGTGTGTCAAGCGTCTCCTGCTTTCTACTCACATTTAAACCAAACATGTGACAGACTTAACAAAGCAGACGCATATCTTCCTTTCGGTTTAACAAACGCCTGGTTCAGCTACAGTACATTACTCCTCAAGCTGGTAGTGTTACGACTTTTCACTTTAAGTGAATTTAGTTAGCACCAATAGGAAAACATAATGGACTGTGAAGGACAAAGGTTTAATGAAACAGAATGCTGTTTTGTGTAATTATTGGCAGCAGCTCATCTTTTCACCTCAAACAGCAGCTGGTAAATAATGAATTCAAAATCACCCCTCACTGGCTTGTAAAGGATTTCCACAAAAAAATATCATACTGTAATTACATACTGTCCCTCTTTGCAATTTGAATAGCCTCAGTAAAAAGCAATTTGTGTACCACGTTCCTAGATCAGAATGCCCTTTATGTTATGAAATAGATGGACACACAATAGTAGATAAATACATATAAAATTAAACTACAATACATAAAACCATATCAAGCGTAACGTGTACCAAGCTAAGACTACAAAAAATTAAAATGATGAAAAGAAAGAAAGACAAAATTTGCATTTGCAAATTTGCATGGGGAAGCTTCACCAGATTCAGGAGCGAAAATTATGAAGATACACTTACTGACGGCTATTTTAAGGTTAGACTTTAATGGATCTGTGAGGACTCAATAACTCTGTAGATGTAATCTCAAAGCCTGACCATGTTACTTTGTGTGAAATGAAAAAGATATTGAAATCAAATCTGTATTTTACTGGGAGCCTATGAAATGAGGCCAGTCACAGGGTGATGTGGGACTTGCGAGAGTGTTTATCAAAAGCCTGGCAACAGCATCCTGCAACAGCTGCAGCCAGGTCATTGTAGACCGACTGAGGCAGGAGAACAAGCCAACACCGAAGACCTGACATGATGAGATAAAAGCATGAACAAAAAAAACAAAAACCTGGACAGGTTACCTGTCCATCGCAGGGTGAAAACATACAGAGAGAAACTAATTCTCACCTGTAGTCAATTTAGAGTTTCTAGTTTATCTGGTTAGTATTTTACTGAGGCAGGAATCCAAAATCCACACAAATCCACAGAATATTCAAAGTGCTAACCATTGAGCCACCGTGCTACTGACTTTATAATTAATTGCTGGAAATAATCAGACTCACCCAGATGAATGTGAGAACTCTTGACAGTGGAGACGATGCTAGGTAAACAGGACTTTGTTAAGGACACAAAAACACCTAATATCCCCCTTAAGGATTCAGCAGTGCAAGTAGTTTTTTCTTTGAATCATCTGTATTCTCAGATGTCGCAGACATTGTTTAATTAACCAAAGGCAAAAAATTTGCTCACTTTAATTAATAGACCCATCTTGCCAGCTTGTAATTACTGTTTCTGGGCTTGTTCCATATTATGTTCATGCTATCAGGATTGTAATTGTTGTCCTGAATCAAACTCTTTGCCAACTGAAACAATGCACCAGGTATTTCATCTAAGTGAAGGTTTACGTTAGTTGTTCAGTGCCAGGATTGCTGCTGTATTATGAGACGCTGTGATTATCAGGACTGCAAAAGGGGACACAATTTAGTAATACCAATACACCAAATAATGGTGCATTTTATTTGAAGATACATTGACAAAGTTGTGACATGTTATTGCATTTTTGTTTCGTATGACCAGCAGACAAAAACTTAAAGTGACTATAACCAATATCTTTATAACAAATAACAATGTGAAAACAATGTGACAGTGTGAAGGAGGTAATTCATATTACTACAGAATCTGGAACCAGAGAATGTTTCACATTACTGCTTAAAAAAAATGAATGAAATGATTTATCAAATATCAAAATAACTGCAGATTAATTTTAATAAATTAATTGGCAAACTGTTTTAGCTCTACTGAATTGCCTGTAGGTATCATTGTGTATGTTTATGTGTTTGTTAGCCCTGTCCAGTGTACGTGCTGCCTCTCATTCAGTGCAAATTTGAGTAAGAGAAGCAGTTTGACAAATGGATGGATTTTTAAAGGAAAGAATTGTATAAAATCTACACCCTTTGCTGAAGAACTGATCACAGTCATTAAAAGATGAGGCGTTGTAGTGAAATGTTAACTTTGTCCCCTGGTCAGAACGATGATAGTCAATGTGTCAGCACCTCAGTGTACTACTTACCCATTCTCACTCACTAACAAGTTCACACAAGAAACCATCCAACTCTCAGTTTTCAGTTTCTCTCTTTATCCTACACTTTCATCCAGCAGGACACACGCACAAGCATACAGGAGCGTAGCAAATATTGATGCGTCATATGAACAGGAAAGACCCCCTCGACCCCCCCATCCTTCCTGTGAACATTTCCCGTCAACAACCTCTCAAACACAGCTGTGCAATCCTATTAAAGATGTTGGTGTCAGTATTCATGAGTTATCTAAAATCAAAGTTTACACAGGTAGCAAATTTCACCAAATGTCCCTGCTGCTTATTTCATTTTTTCTCAGATACAGATAACTGTTTCTGCATCATATTTTTTAAAGAATAATGCTTTTGGGGACTAACCCTGGTTAAACCTAGAACAGTATGAAATTAATTTATGAAATATTTCTGAATTCACACTTGATAATCACAGAAGGCATTTTATTTCAGAGACTTGAGGTTCCCGCCCTCATCTTGGAGCTGTGCAGTCAGTGTGTGTACTCCACCACAGATTCAAACACACACACTGCTCAGGGTGACCTAAGATTTTTTAAAGTCAAAAGACACAGAAAAGGAAAAGAGGTCATGGGAAAGGAGAGGAGTGAATAAAGGGATATGAGATGACAGAGTAGTAGAAAAAATGGAGAGGGAGGCACCGAGGGAGAGGCGGGTGAGGGAGGAAGACAGGTAAAGGAGAGGTGAGCGAAATGTCAAGGAGACTTAGAGGTAACATCAGGAGACTGAGGCTTTGTGTTGGCCTGCAATAGTGTGTGTGTGTGTGTGTGTGTGTGTGTGTGTGTGTGTGTGTGTGTGTGTGTGTGTGTGTGTGCGCATGCGTGCGTGCGTGCGTACGTGTGCGTGCATGTGTGTGTGTTCCTGAACAGATAAACAGGGCTAGGAGGGGAGTCCATCCTGTAATTTTTAACAGGAAATGTATTCTACCCCTAAACAATGGCATAATGCTCATACATACACATACAAAAACACAGAGTGCAAACACACACACACACACACACAAAGCCTCTGAATCTTATTTGGAGTGCAATACAGTACAACAAAACATTTAAATCAAATCACTCACTTTGGACAGTATGTCCTTGCTAAAGTGTGTGTGTGTGTGTGTGTGTGTGTGTGTGTGTGTGTGTGTGTGTGTGTGTGTGTGTGTGTGTGTGTGTGTGTGTGTGTGTGTGTGTGTGTGTGTGTGTGTGTGTGTGTGTGTGAGGGGTTTGGGTGAACTAATCATGTTTATAAATTAATTCAATACATTTTCATTTTTAATTTGCCGCATTCATGTGCAATAGCTGCCCCAGGTGCACACTTTGAAGTGGGATCTCACATACACGAGCACACAGCCTTTCACACAGTGATGTGTTGCAAAAGGCTCCGCGGTTACAATAACAAGTGTGTGAACATGTAAGGGTTGAGAATACACCTCTCTCTTTACTGTGTTGCCTGACCTGTTTCTTGTCCAATAAAGAAACACTCTGTGTTTATTGTTGACAATATGTTTATAATTGGCCACCTTTACTGTGAATGTCCAATCAGTACTGATGGTACATCATGTAGTCCATTAAAGAAATAAATTCCCCAGTGTGTGCTATATTGACTGAGAATGCAAGTTCTCATGTTTGCAAAGCTGCTCTCTCTCTCTCTCTCTCTCTCTCTCTCTCTCTCTCTCTCTCTCTCTCTCTCTCTCTCTCTCTCTCTCTCTCTCTCTCTATCTCTCAGCTTTTTAGTTCACAAAATAAACTCACAAAATGTCAAGAAAGGGTTCAGAAGAGACTCTATATAATACTGGTTGCCAACTGAATCCCACGGGTGGCTCCAAGTGGCTTTGAAGCTGCATGTCACCATAAGTGATGTGACATAACAGATTCAGTCTGCAACAACTCAGACTTTCAAAGTTTCCGGTCCTGCAACTATTTTCAAACATAACTGATTCCAGCAACTAGTTGCTCTATAGCTCTAGCTTGTGCAACTTGGAGAAAACACAAAAGAAGAGACAACAACAGCAAGAACTCCAGGAGCTAAAGATATGCAGCACCAAATATGAAACAAAAGTGATGCAAATTTGTTTTGGAACTTTAGCAACATCTGTAACCCTTTGCTTTACAGGTCCAATACGTTTCTATAATTTACTACAAAGAAATAAATATGTAACTGTAAATACTTTAGGGGAAAGAGTTGTTCAATTGGTTCAATTCCAGATAATGTCATATGAAGAAATTCGAAACACTTTACAATAAGGGTACATTAATTAGCATTACTTAATGCATTAATAAGCATTAATTAACCTATACAGTCAGGGGCGATTCTAGGATCAAACATGGTTTGTAAGATGCTATTTACATTAGTTATTACAGTAATAAGCATCATCAACAGTTAATCATATAATATTAAACATTAGGTAAATGTTGACAAACGTCTCTTGATAACATCATCTTAGGGTTTACTTGTTAATTAAGGTATTTCCTAATATTACTAGTTGTTGATGAAGATGTTTGATAGCAAGTATGTCTTACGGTTCACAGCCAAGCCATCTCATCATAAGAAAACTGTTTTTATTGTTTTTTTACGGGTTATGGTTGTCCACACACTTTTGTCCACTATATTTGTCCATCCTCCAACGTATGACTTACTTTTGGTAGATGGTGAGATCAGTGAAAAGACTCCAGAGTCTCCATGGAGAGGTTTGCTTGTACCTTTGTCTTCATGTAGACATTACAGTTTTTTTCATTGCTAAACAACAGTAGGCACAGCTGGAGTCACATGTGCAAAACTCTAACTACAGTCTGCACAGCAGCAGTTCATGTGGACCAAACTCTAGTTTGTTTCTCATTGCTTGAACACAGTTTTCAAAACTCTACACACTTATCCCATGACTTTAACCACAACCTGCACCACAACCTGCACAACACTGTAGATTTACAGCACTTTGTTCAAATGCTAACACACTGCTGTCAAAACTGTTAACCACACATTCAAAACAGAATAGATTTCATTCTGGTGCCTATCAAACACTGCTGATTGCAATTTTAGCTGAAAGCCTAAGCAAGTGTCTTGTTTTAGACTAGTTAGTGAACATATACGGTATTTATATAGAGAAAGCTTAGAAAGCCTTTTTTTTGTATACAAACACCAAATAAGAACAATTATACACTGTACTGTTTGAGAGAAACAGGTAAAAGAGCAAAGATACCAATATGTCCAGGTAAGATGTCTGAGGTTACATACACATCTATAAAAAAAAAGTGAAAAACACTATATCTTTACAATAGTAAAACTGCGTTCTTACTGTTTTTCAGAAAGTAATGGCGGTGAAAGCAATAGAAACACCACATTCATTTGTATTTAGAGATGATGCAGACATCCAATGTGATGAAGAAAACTTGCCACATGATGCTGGAGAGAGGCAGAATTAGTCACACTATTCTTTGGTATTGTTACATATGTACCTTTAGTTTTTTTACTAGAGACAAAATACTTTATTGAAGAAAACTGCTGATTTTCATTCCTTCTTGTTTACCTATTGTAAAAATTGGTATGCTATACAATCTATATTTTTCCTTAAATAAACTGTTGAGTAGTGTCAAGTCACTCAAATTGTTCAAACTGTAAAGATGAAAAGTTTGTAATTTCTGTATTGGTGTTTGACGCTAGTGTTTTTACTCTCAGTGTGTTCTGAGTGACAGTGTGTGTTATCTCAGTGAGGCTTGTTCATAGTGTTTGGCTGCACTGAGCCTGTTTTGAGACATGTGTTAAGAGTTGTGTTGCTTTGAATGAGTTTCGCAGGTGATGTGAACTGTTTAGCTCAGGTGACTGTTGGTAGTGCAGACTGTAGTTTGAGTTTTGCACATGTGACTCCAGTTGTGCCCACTGTCGTTTAGCAATTGGGAAAAAACTGTAACGGTTAATAAATGATTATTAATGCACTTTGCTAATGCTAATTAATGTACCTTTATTGTAAAGTGTTACAAGAAATTAATATGCTTTATGATGTCAACACTATAGTTAAGATTTGGTTTACAAAAAACCACTTGGTTAGGTTTAGGGAAAGATCATGGTTTGAGTTAAAAACTTGTTTTTTTTACTTTGTAAAGGTTAGGGCAGCCTTGTCGTCATGGTTACAACAGAAACAGGATCAGGAAACCATCAGTGACCAAAGTCCAATGTTTTGTTGACCAATCCATCCACCAACCAAATCTCCCCCTTTGTCGCTCCATAATGACGTCACCTAACTTCCTCCTTTGCTCCCGTCACAATTACTAAGGCTGTTCGGGGGCTTTGTTACTTGAACAGAAACATATGTTGTTTTGGGGGCATTTGCGACAACTGTTCTCAGGAGGACAGTCTCAAATTCAACGATGAATTATTGACTTGGTTTTAAAATGCAGCAGTTCCTCCAAGGTAATTCAAACTGCTCTTAAATTCAACACAACCAAGTAACTCAAATATACTGTATGTCTTTGAACTTTGTCTTTATTTTATTTTGGAACAGAATAAATTATAATGAAATCACAGACCTATAAAATAAAGTGTCAGAAACAGAGTTTAGGGGCCAAACACATAAGAACCACAGAATTGTGCAGTGTGACATTATCAAGTGCTGCAATGTGATTAACATGGCAACTGTGATATCTGTATCCATGGCGATTTGGTTGTCTAGTATGCAGGCAGTTTCCTAGGCAGCAACACGTGTTGCCTTGTCTGAGCTTTTCTTGACATGTAAGATACTATAGCTAGATAGATAGATAGATAGATAGATAGATAGATAGATAGATAGATAGATAGATAGATAGATAGATAGATAGATAGATAGATAGATAGATGTGAGGACTATCGAAGGAGATGATAAAAGCAGGGGAGAAAAAAACAGCTAGAATCGAGAGAGAAAAAGTTTGAGCATGGTAAACACCTACTGTAGGATAAAAAAGACTAGGAATAAAGAGTGAAATGTAGTCAAGAGAATGGCAAGAGCATGTGGGTGTCTGTTCCTGAACAGAAGAGTCAGATTAAAATAGAACAACAGCCATATGACGACAGTATGACTGTCAACCTGTCACCTGCAGCGCTGAGAGAGAGAGAGAGAGAGAGAGAGAGAGAGAGAGAGACATAATGGGATGTGAGGGACAAATGGACAAACAGACAGGTGACAGAGGGAAAGTGGTGGGGGTGAAATGTGAATTGTGAGAAAATGCAAAAGATTAGAGAGAATAGGGCGACAAAGAGAGAGAGCATGAATCAGATACAAATGAGCGAAAGGTTGTAGAGAAAAAGAAGGTGAGGATGAAGAATGGAGACCATTATTGTGTCCTCCCTGCCAGAGTTTGTGTGAATGAGAAAGTGGTGTTTTTCTCCTGTGCACCCCCATCACTCTTTCTTTTTCCTGCCCTGAGCTTTGAATACCTCCTTAATGTAATGCTCCTGGAACGAGAGAAAATAGACGAGCTCAGGTAGCATTGTCTCTAACAAAGGTGCTATCATACATGACACATTGCATTTTCACGAGGTAGTTTGTGAGCGGCCCTGGTATTTAGAGCAGCCCTGATTCGCAGATGTTGACATTTGAGAGGAGGCCAGTCCCTTGGTGAGAACTAATAAAAATCAGAGACATTATATTAGACAAGGTGCTTAGCATTGTAGTGCATCCCTACTCTGTCTGCATCAGGAGCAAACACAGAGACGAGACTGTGATATTATTAAAAAGTTATACTGTATATGTTATCTAAACAATCAAAATCTGAACACATATAATGTTAGATTCAGCGTGACTTACCCTTTACCAGATATCAGTATCTCTATCATAATCATTGTTTGGGGGTTATGCTGGAAGTGGCATAGGCATTATAGGCAAATGCAGGGGATAGGGTGCTGAATCCATGATTTATCTGTGGCAGTTATCTGCTAACGTTAGCTTGTTATGGATGGGTGATAGTCGTGTCCATGTTTTCTAATTTAGCTAATTAATAGCTAGAATTAACGTAACGTTAAGTTACTGCCACTATATTTTTATTAGGGACAGATTAAGCTATTCATGTGTTAAGAGTTTAATAATTTTTTTCTGTGAAGTGTGTTTTATGTGACATACGGCCTACTATTTATATTGACAAAAGCTGTTTTTCTAGCTATTGTCTAAATATTTAAATTGTATTGATATAGACTGGTGCAAAAACAAGCATAGTTTTAGTCAACAATAACACAAAGCCATCCTGTCAGCATCATCACCTTAGGTGCAAATACTAACTGGGTTTTGGAGCAGCATTTCTATTCAAGCTATATTGTAAAATACCCCTTTTTCACATTTTACTCATTCTTTCTTTACAGATGCACTTTTAAATCCATCCCTTGCTATTCCTGGGCTATCTGTGACAACTCTAGCTCCCTCCACCTCTGTACAGCCAAGTGATGCTGCATCAGGGTTACCATTTTATTATTAAGGGGCAACAGCTGCAATCTTTGCCTAGGCCCCCAAATTGCAGGGCCAGGTCAGCTTTACTTGTTGCTAAAGTAACCTCTAACTGCAGGTAACAGTAGCCGCCCTTACCTAGTAAGCTTGATTAGCCGTGTAGATAGTGGTTATATTACTTATGACTTAGCCCAGTAAGAAAACTACCTCGGTACTTTATTCCCTATTGTCCAACTGGCCTCCTTCAGTCTCGGAGGCTGTGTTCAATGGGAGCTCCGGCTAGCAGAGTGCTGTTTGATTCTGCATATTTAGATGCTTCCTGTAATAACAGGACACCATGTCACAGATATTGATTAGCATTTACAGTAGCCAATCATGCTGAATGGGCATTCGGTCCCCTGTCATGCAACTAGCGGTCCTATTAGCTAACTCTGCCCGGACCGGGAGCTCCAAGTGACTACGGCCTCGAGAAAAACAGAGGCCAGTTTTAAGCTTTAAGTAGCTGCAGTAACTAAACCAATAAAAGCAGAGCAAGGCAAATGTATATCGCCTTTCCACAACAAGGTCATTTCAAGTGCTATACATAAGACACAAATGCATTAAGACGATATATGAAAGACACATAAGGCGGTATTAGTAGACACACAAGAATAGGATTTAAAAGGATTAAGACAAAGTAAAATAGAAGACTAAAAAATACATACTGTGGTTAACCTGTTTTCCATAACATACATCTTTTTGTGCATGCATTAGATTTGCATATTTTGCAGGTAAGGCTTCTCAGCACTAGTGGAAACCTGTGAATAAAAGAGCAATTACAGAACCTAATACATTGGTGTTTTTACAAAAATACCTGTATTAGTAGTGATCGTATTTCACAAAAAATCCCCTAAATCATATTGTAAATCTGCTGTGCTCACTTTATTTGATTCTGTCTTTTTCTTCTTTAATTAAAATGTAATATTAATGAGACCAGATAAGAACAGCTGTCTGCTGTTTTCTCTGGAGATGCCAAAACAGTCTTAGAAGTCTTGAAGTAGATGAGAATTGGCATCATTTGTTTCCAATTTTATAGCATCAAATCAATGTTGTTGGATTGGTTTTAGAGGTGCTCATATGCAATTTGGCCTCAGGCTTTAATTAAGGCATGGAGTGTTAATGAGAATACCAAAAAATGTGACATGAATGATTGATTTTAGATCTGTGATATATTAGATCACGGTAACAACAAAGCACAGATTGGACACACACTGATCAAAGAGCTAATGACAGTAGAGGCTTTTACTGTTGTATCTAGGTTTCTTGGCCTCTCTTCAAACTTTCTTTCAAACATGTGAATTTCAGCAGCGAGCCGTTTTTATGAGATCGGGTTCCCCTGGTTTAGTCTGTCAATTCCTGCCTTTCTACTTGTTCTTTCAGATCTGAACTTCTGTTTCTCACTCTTTCTGTCCATCATCTACTTCCCTCGAGTCATGCTGCGGAAATATTTATGAATTATGGTCTATTGGTATGTCTCAGTTTACAGTTTTTTTCGATTGCTACACAACACTGGGCACAACTGAAGCCACATGTGCAAAACTCTTAACCAAAGTCTGCACTACCAACAGTCACCTGAGCTAAACAGTTCACATCACCTGCAAAACTCATTCAAAGCAACACAACTCTTAACACACGTCTCATAACAGACTCAGTGCAGCCAAACACTTTGCACAAGCCTCGCTGAGATAACACACACTGTCACTCAGAACACACTGAGAGTAAAAACACTAGCGTCAAACACCAGTACAGAAATTACAAAGTTTTCATCTTTACAGTTTGAACAATTGAAGTGACTTCACACTACTTAAAGGTCCCATGACATGGTGCTCTTTGGATGCTTTTATATAGACCTTAGTGGTCCCCTAATACTATATCTGAAGTCTCTTTCCCAAAATTCAGCCTTGGAGCAGAATTACAGTCACTAGAGCCAGTCCTACAATGAGCTTTCCTTAGGATGGTGGGTGGAGAGTGGGTGTGTGGCCTTGACCAACTGCCACTTTGCTCGTTTGAAAGCCATGATGTCTCTCTCTCATGGGTGGGCCAAATTCTCTGGGCGGGCATCGCAGAGAAAGGGAAGGTAACCTTTCCCCTTATGACCTCATAAGGAGCAAGATTCCAGATGTGTTGACCCTTTCTCATTGACACATTTCCCCACCCTTTGCAGAACAAACAGTTTTTCCATAGAGCTTTCATTTTCTCAAAGGCAGAGCAGGATACCCAGGGCTCAGTTTACACCTATCGCCACTCAAACTCCTTTTTTTTTAGCCACTGGGGGACCATGCAAGGCAAGCTGGGGACCTCTTCCAATCAACCATTAGACAGTTTTACAGCACTCCATTGCTTGTCATGTTTTTCTTGATTACCTTTGACCTGCTTAAAGAAACTGGAATCCACTAGTGTCGGTTTTTCATCATTACTGTCTCAGCAGAGCAGAAGACACCTCTTTTGCAAATGTGTTGACCCTATTTTCTCATTGGATTGACACATTTTCCCCATTTCCTTCGGGATAAAGTATCCTATCTCTATTGTAGCCTATTACTGTATGTAGCTTTGTGTCAAATTTGCCTTCTTGCAAAGAATTAGATCCAGATTAAGAAATGCTTTGATGCAAATGTTATTGATTCCATTGATTCTTATTTTCAAACTCTGGGTGAAAACCGAAATACTGTAAATATTACAAAAAATACATGTAAAAATGTACAGTGTTGTGCAGGTTGTGGTTAAAGCCATGGAATAAGTGTGTAGAGTTTTGAAAACTGTGAGCAATGAAAAACAAACTAGAGTTTGGTCCACATGAACTGCTGCTGTGCAGACTGTTAGAGTTTTGCACATGTGGCTTCAGTTGTGCCCACTGTCATTTAGCAATAGAAAAAAACTTTAATAGATTTCTCTCAGAACCCTCATCCAATAGTGGTTTCTCTTTCTCTACAGTAATAGATGTTTATACTTTACTGTAATAGGTTTTATTTTATTTTCTTAATTTCTTTTCTCTTTCTCTTTCTTTTTCTTTCTCACACATTTGGAAAATACAATGGAACAATTAAACACACACACACACAGGTTGGTTAACTAAGTGGCAGAACCGTGATGCACCTGTTCTTCACACAGTATTAGGTCAGCCCTAATCAGCGCCATAGCAACATCCCTTTATTGTTTTTTCATCACATTGGGTGTCTGCATCATCTCCTTCATTGTCCAATATAGTGTTTTCACTTTTTTTTATGTGTGTATGTGTGTGTGTGTTGTGTATTGTGTGTGTTTGTGTGTGTGTGTGTGTGTGTGTGTGTGTGTGTGTGTGTGTGTGTGTGTGTGTGTGTGTGTGTGTGTGTGTGTGTGTGTGTGTGTGTGTGTGTGTGTACATACATGGTGGGGCCCATCATCATGGCCTGGCTGTATTCTACAGTGCATGTGTCTCCAGTATGTTAGTGATGCTACTGGAGACCAAGCTCTGTTGGAATAACAACCAGGACCCAGTGCAACACTACCAGCCCTCCTCTGGTCATGCTGTGTGTGTGTGTGTGTGTGTGTGTGTGTGTGTGTGTGTGTGTGTGTGTGTGTGTGTGTGTGTGTGTGTGCCCATCATCATGGCCTGGCTGTATTCTACAGTGCATGTGTGTTAGTGATGTGTGTGTGTGTGTGTGTGTGTGTGTGTGTGTGTGTGCGTGTGTGCATCCGTACATGTGTTAGCAACTGACAAAATATAATAAATCTGCATCAGTAATTCACTTAACTCAAATGTTAAAGAGTGAACAGATGTCCCTTAAACACATAGCAGGTGAAGCAAGCTAGGGATTTGCTAAAATACACCATGGGGCTTGTTAGAGCATGTAAATAGTTGGTTTTACATAAAGATCTATAGGCATAAAGGAAGAATGCCTTTAATCATGTGCAAGTAGGATGCCATTACCCTCCATCCTCTTGCTGTTAGATCAAGGTCGGACAGTAAACCTCTTGAAATGCAGATTGGCTTGATTCACAGAGTCAGACTGCTCTGTGAACAATGCAGCAGATAAGAAATATGGGAGCTATCCTAAGTGCACCAATTAGCTCCTTAAACTAATCCTCCCGGTCAAGTCTTCAGCTAAACTAGGTCTTTATTTAATCTGGCCGATTTAGAATATTAGTATTCAGCTAAGTGTCTAATCTAAAATCTGATTCTTAAATTAATGTGTTACCTTCAATACATGCATGAGTGTACTTAAGCACAAAGTAATGTGAAAGTGTTTTGCACTCTGTATGTTTTCTAAAATAGTTTTTGAATTTTATAAATTATGTGGTATTGCAATGAAAATCAAACTCTTACTCCAGAGGTCTTAATGTATGAATGCTGCATGTTTTACCTCAATTTGAGTCTGATTCAGCCATTCAGCAGTTTAATAATGTGGAATATAACTCATATTATGCTTCTCATGCTCAACAATAATTAAATTAACCATAACTGATATCTGGTACAATGACTCAAAGAAAGCCAAAACTGTAGAATCTCTAAACAATTTTCCCATTCCAATGCTGCATTCGATTGCTCCAACAAAGTGTTGTTGTGTAAATATATGTAGTGACAACAAAGATCTATATATATACCCTATATCTATCTATCTATCTATCTATCTATCTATCTATCTATCTATCTATCTATCTATCTATCTATCTGTCTGTCTGTCTGTCTCTCTGTTCATATTTAGGTGACAGAATTAAAGACAGGTCTTATAAAGCATATGGCCATTAATCATTTGCAGGAACACTTTGATTGTGTTGAATGTCTTTTGATAGTGTAATATCAACTTTGGCGATAGAAACCTTCAAAGGTGTGTCCTTTAAAAAATAACAATTTTTCCTGTAGCTGTGGTAAAGTGGCTGCTTTTTATTGACGTTGAGGGAGAGGGATGGGAGAAGAAAATAAATAGATATTACTTACTTTGACTCAGTTTTGGATCTTCCACAGATGGGAGTGCACAAGAGAAAGAAATTGGGTTTTATTTTATTCTTATTTTTACTAAGATTGTCATGGCTAGTATTCCAAAAGCACTGTAAGTAAGTAATATATGTCACATCTAGTGCTGTCAATCGATTAAAAAATTATAATCACATTAATCACAGTCATGGGCTGTGATTAATCACGATGAATCACAAATTTAAAATACCAGGATTTACTTGTAAACGTGCAGTGTTGAAATAAATAAATGCATGACAAACTGGTTTAAAGAAATAAATTCTCCAGTTTTATTATCTCAACCATTAAAATGTTTTAAACAAGTGTTCACTAACAATCTTAATTTGTTAAGGCATCCATATGAACTGCAGACATTTAGCAGTAACCAATAACTGTTACAAAGTAATGTCAAAGTCACAAAAAGCTTACCTGTCATATTTTTTTGCTTAGTAACATCAGCTGAAATGAATGCAACAATAAGTAGGCCTATTTTAGAAATATAATGCCATGATGTATGTGAAGAGACAGAGAGAACATTTTCTACATTCTTAGTTAAAGATACATTCTTAAAAAAGTGTGCATCTATGCAACATGTCTGCTATCAACCAATCATACAGTCTAGTCTTCTTTCAACTAGTTACTCAGGCAGACTAGCTTGTTCAAATTTTTAGATGATAGAGCTGACTGCAGCTGTTGTTCTGCAGAATGTTGTCTGCCAAAGAGAACAGTCTCTCACATGGCACTGTTGAGGCAGGTGTAGCCAAGTACCTTTTTGCAATATGGGCCAGCTTACCATGCACCTGCTGGCACCTTACCTGCTTGTGACAACCACCACTGTAGTGGACATGTTTCCATGCTGACAGGCCTCTGCCTTGTACCTCTCTAGAGCTTTTGCCACACCTCTCCCCTCTCTGCTCCGGGCAAGCTCTTATGGTCCTTGAACCTCGGATCTAGACAGGTTGCTACCTTTAACCACCACAGGTTTGAGTTCTCCTTTAACATGCTGATGTCCTTTGTGAATGCAGCCTTGAAGCCCACTATGTAGGCAGGGTCAACATCAGAGACCTCCATTGTACGCAGGATATGACATGGCAGGTAGCACCACGGAGCAAGATACATACTTTTCACCACCTAGGAGCTCAGGGATATACTTACAGGGCAAACACAGCAACACACAATTGACTTAATGACTACAGTTTTCATTCAGATGGCATCTATTTAGGGTATAGGCCTTAAAATATGTCTAGATGATTTACAAATTACTAATGTTTATCAGTAAAATTGGAGAAAGACAGAGAAATCAAATTTCCTGCATGGCTCCAGCAATGTTTCCAACTTTGCCAGCCATTGCAGTCATATTCAGCTGAGGTTAGCATGGCTAACTTGTGCTTCTGCTGTAATAGCATTGCTTTCAGTGGATCTTTGTTGTGTAGATTCTGCCTGATCATTTCAAGAGTTAAACACCAGCGCGTCAGTACATCCTGGACATGGGACTCCTCTATTAGTCCATGAGAGGCTTGCTGAGCTTTCAGTTCTGCTGTGTTTGCGGTAATGTGTCTGAAGTGTCCGACCATTTTACAGCATTTGGCTAAAACGCTATTAGATCCGCTGTCCCATAAAGCCACAGTGATCACCCTTTGTATAATGTGCACTACACACATGGCAAATGTTCGAATGGTAGACTTCTTGCAGCGGCAATCATATTACGAGCGCTGTTGTAGGGATAGACCGATTATAATCGTCCAGGGCCGATAATCGACCCTTTTTTGGCAATTTGCAGATTATCTGTGTCAGCATTTTATTTGCCTGATAACTGATAAAGCTCTGTGTCTGTCCCTCTGCTTTGGTTGCAGTCTGACTTAATGTCCCGCCCACACAACCCAGTCTCATGGCAGTTCGTGAAATGATCACGTTATTTAATCTATTGATTCGTGTTCACGGGGACGTTTTTGTCGTTTTTTTCGTGGTGGCCAGCACGAAAATGTAAACTAATGTATTTAAATGGGAAGCATATGTCGTGGTCACAGCAAAACTACGGTAGCGAGTAGTATGAAATGCCGAAAATCCACGTTGTTGGTTGGGGTGGTGGATCGGTCAAACAATTCAAGACTTTCACCCGGGAGGCCGGGGATCGCGTCCCCGGAGATGGCGCTGTAATGGCGACAGGCAGCAGCAGAGTGCAATAAGGACAAAGTTGAGAACATGCTGAGCACAGGCAACTCGCATCCTGCATGGGAGGGTGTGAAAGCCATGATGGGAATGCAGTCTAAGAAGTGTCCGATTTCCCTCAATGGCATGCCAGACCTTGCCCTCTCAAATGAACTGAACACTTTCTATAATCGTTTTAATACTTGTGACTTTGGGACTGTTCGTTATTTATTTAAGGGGCCACCGGAGGAGTTTTGGGACCTTTAAAATAGACACGACCCTCCCCTCGCCAGTAATAATTTTTCTATGACCCTCCAAAACAATTTGGAAAAAAGGCATGACACTCCCCCAACAATTTATTGATACCTTCTGTACTGGTTTGCGCTTGGCAAAGATATACAGATTCCCATTGTTTTTTTTTTACAGCCACGACATACGTGATTTAACCTCTGCATCCTCATCTGACGCATCCCACTCCTCTGTTATGGTGTGGTGGCCATTTCAGTAGATTTACTCACTAACGTTGTTGTGGAAACACAATAAGCATGGAAACTAAATGCACACTTCCTGCATTACTGCATTACTTCAAATACTAAGCTACTCCTCTAGTAAAGTAGTATTCACATGAAATAAAACAATAAAACATTTAGACCATTCAGCAAAGGACACTGGTTAACATTCAACAAACAAACTGGTTGCTATGGACTCATCATTAGGCTTCCTCCACTTCGCCGTTTAAACAAAGTGGAATAAATGTAACTCCAAATCTACACAAAACCCGCAATCAATTAGTAAGCTGACATCAAATGTGGCATTTAGGAAACCTTTATTGCAACCTTGGCACGGTAAGATCCAGACTAGCAACATTCATTTTCGTTTTTTACGTACTGCTGCTCGCATCGTCAGCCAGGAATTTGTTGTTTGAAGTTGTTTTGTGTTATTTAGCTAAGATATTTATAAAATATCTGGTCATGCCACATGTAATTATTCCACTCATGTTTTAAACAATGCAATTATCCGTTTCAGCCACCAGGGGGGCAGCTCCCCCTGCCCCACAGCCAAACTCATCTGGTAGCGAAGGGCCGAGACTAAGAGCTACATGGAAAAATATGCACCAAACAAGTCACTTTGAAATTTTGCTGTTTCTATGAATACAAAAGTTCATGACGGCATTGGAGGCCGTATATTAAAGAACTGCGCTGAACAGCTGGCAGACATTTTTTGTTTTATTTTCAAAATGTCCTTACATCTCCACACCGTTCCTAACCTTTGGAAAGATTCAATTATTGTTCCGGTGCCTAAAAATAAGGCTGATAAATGACTTTAGGCCTGTGGCACTCACGTCCCTTATTATGAAGATGTTAGAGAAGATCGTGAAGGACAAACTTTTGAACTCTGTACAGGATCTACTAGACCCGCTTCAATTCGCCTACAGACTAAAACGGGGAGTGGAAGATGCAGCATGTATTTTTAACTTGATCTATACCCATCTTGAGGGTGCAAAAAGCTTTGTGCGGCTGCTTTTTATTGATTTATCTTCAGCCTTTAATTGCATCCAAGCACATATTTTAGCAGGGATCTTAAAGATCCCTGCTAAAATATGGCCAAAGCCAGCACACCAGGCGTCATATCATTAAGTTTGCTGACGACTCGGTAATAGTGTCCCTGCTGACGCACAACGACCCTGAGTATGGTGCTACCTTAAATGATTTTACAGAGTGGTGCAAGTCGTCTTTTATGAACATTAACGCGGCAAAAACTAAAGAAATGCTGATCGACTTTAGGAAGAATCCCCCCACCCTCTCTCCTACCCTTATTAACGATCAAGCTATCGAAGTAGTGAAGCAATACAAATACCTCGGTATTATAATAGACGACAAACTCACCTTCGAGCCTCAAGTTGACACTGTCTGTAAAAAATCACACCAACACATGTTTTTTTATCGTAAACTTCGCAATTTTAAACGGCGATAAGACCTTTGTGAGGATGTTTTATTGTTGTTTTATTGAAACTATTCTTCCTTTTGCCTTTGTGAGCTGGTTTGGGGTCCCTCACTCTTAAAAACTAAAACAGGCTGCAATACATAACTAAAGTGTGTGGCAAAATGTCCCATAACTCTCTGACTGACTTAAAATCGCTATATGAGACAAAGACCCTGAAGAAGGCCCAGTCAGTCCTGGCTGATATAAGCCACCCCCTGAACAGTTACTTTGTGTTGTTGCCGTCTGGCCGCAGATTCTGTCTGCCTAAATGCAGGACAAATAGACACAAAAACTCTTTTGTTCCTGCTGCTATGGGCTTTGTTAATAATTCAATGTGAGATGTGGACTTCTGTGTAGTATGTATTTATTTTTGTCCTCTATTGATAGTTGTTTGTATAGCTTATGTGTTGTTTATGTTGCATTCTAGTGCTGCACAACAAATTGCCCCTCGGGGATAATAAAGACTCCTTGACCTTGACCTTGCGTGTGGCATTTTGTTTCCCCGTTAACCGTCCTGTTATTGTCACGCATTCCCTGTGTGTGAGGCATCCTGTCCCCGTTGTTTTTTTCCTAAACCCAACCTCCGCCATCCCGTTATTGCCGCGCGTGTCCCGTCTCCCAGCGTGTGAGGCGTCCTCCCCTGCGGCCGTGTCCCGGGGTGTGACGTTTGCTTTCCCCGTTAATCTCCGTATAGACCATTTTGTGCTGGCCACCATGAAAAAAACAAGAAAAACTTCCCTTTGAACACAAATCAATAGATTAAAAATAGCGTGACTATTTAACAAACTGCCGTGACTGCTGTTTTACTGTGTATTATGTTCAAAGTTTCTAATTTATTAAATAATTGCTTTAAGCATTTAAACAAAGTTTTGTGTTGGAGTTTGTAATATTTCAAAATCTTCATTTAGATGAGGAATTTTTATTTTCACCGTGCATGCAAATCGGTTTTAAATATCGGTTATCGGTTTCATTAATTACTAATCGGTATCGGCCTTGAAAGAACAGTATCGGTCGATCCTTACTGTCTGTTCCTAGTTGTGACCTTGCCCGTTATGTCCCACTCATTTGGAACTTTAAGAAACTAGCAAAAACTGGCAACTAGGAAGAGGTTGATAAAAAATGTATTTAAGCTTGATAAAAATGATTACTTTGTGTTAAAAAATGAAATTTTTTTAGATTAATCACATGCGTTAGCGCGTTAACGTTGACAGCCCTTGTCACAGGCTGAACGTCAGATCCATATAAACTACAGGCACTCACCTTCTCTGGCAAGGCCATTTACAAAAATGTCAAATAACAACTGGTCTCAAATAAAATCCAAATGGGAGCAGATCCGAAAACAGAGAGGCTTTTTTTCTAAAATTATTTAAAATGTTGAGCGTGAAAATTAATTACAAAGAATCAAAGAAACATCATTTGTCATGTAGATGGAACAAACAATCTCCATGACAACTGAGATCCATATTCTTGATATATATGTGTGCAATCTATACCAAATTGTCATTCTGTTTCTCCATATTGTGATTTTAATATTGGTATTTGTATCTGCTCTGTACATACAACATCTGTGGCATGTCTGTCTGCCCTGGAAGAGGAACTCCCCTCTGTTTACTTTTTTTTTTAATTTTTTGTTTTTTGTCTTTATCCGAACCGAGGGTCGGAGGATAGAAGGTATTATATGTTGTTCAGACTGTAAAGCCTTCTGATGCAAATTTGTGATTCTGGGCTATAGAAATAAAATAGATTTGAACTGACTTGAGCCCACTTCATCCATTGATGAAGATCATGAGATGTGGCTAGACATTCTAGACAATTTCTAGAAAGTGGAACTTGTGCCAACAGTGTTTTACAAGATGTAAAATAAAAAATAAAAATAGGAGGAAATCAGGTTGTCTCTGATAATAGCCTGTCTCAAAAAAATGTCCTTTCTTTATTTACTTCAGTTAGAGACAAAAGACAATTGGAGATGTTACTGTATTTAACTTGTCACGCCCTGCGCCTCTTATACTTTGTTCTTGTTTATTAAAAAAAATATTTGCAGTAGCATTTTCTTGCATCTTACATCATGCATATTCCATATCCCACTGATGTGCTGCTGCTGCTGTTGCTGCTGCTGGATTCATATGAAGAGCCCCTCAGAGAGCAGATCCTGCACCAACAAATACAACTGCATAATAATTTAGCAATTATGCTTTCACCATTAGTGAGCAAGCATGAGAGCTGAATAGCAGAGCAAGATCCGGTATGAATCAGGCAGTATCAAGAAAGTTGTCTTTTATACTCGCAGAAATATAGTACTCACTGTATTATTTTATGAGCCAAAACAAACCCCTGCTCACCAGGCAGCCAAAGCTGGCTAAAATAAACCTTAGAAAGAATGTGCAAATGTTATCTGGCCTAGTTTTGCTCAGTAGGAAATTATCTCAACATTATACAGAGCTGATTTGACTTTATCCTACTTATTACAGCTCTGTCCATGTAGACTTAATTAAGATTATCAGTGAGTTGTCCTCTGTCGCCCTCTCTATTAACTCTGATTTATGATTAGTTCAGGGAAAAGACTGAATAAACAGGTGAAATTTCGACCAGTATTTTTTTCCCCCTTACATGCATTAGCAAGTCAGCATTTTCAAGTCCTGCTTCACTATCATCTAATTTCCATACTATTATACCTGTGGGCTGACAGGTAGTTTATGCGCTACAACACATTTTAACGGTTGCACCAGCTGAAATAGTTCGTAGGCTTAAGTTACAACTTAAAACTTACACCTAGCCCTTAGTAGGTGTAAAGTCCTCCGTAAAACAGTTGTTGTCATGGTGCATCGTTTTGACAGGTGGGATAATAGTGCATTCCATTTACTTTGAAAGTCGTAAGGCTCTGAAAGCAGACTGAAAGGGTTAAAAAAGATTACTTAAATATGTGGGCTGAAAGACACAACTCTTTCTAGTACTTTTAAAAGATGGTTAGAGACTTGTCGATAAATATTTAGACACCCTGGATCAAGGTGTCGTTTCTTAAAGCAGTTTCTGCCGTTCCAATGAGGAATTCTAAATAATAACAAAAAAACTGTTGGCGCGTCTACGTGATACAAGCCTTCCGTGATCGCGCACCACCTCCACCCCTCCTCAACGCAGTTGCTAGTAGCCAAGGAGAACGTGGAGGATTAAAAAAACATGATGGACTCTTCAGAAGAGGTAATTATCTTCACTAGAGTTTCTGCGTGGGAAAGTCACCGGACGCCACAATCTTCTAAACATAGCCATACTGGGAAATACAGAGAGAGTTGTGTGGAGCTGATAATCTTAATTAGCTTTGTAGCAACTCATTTGGCAATGGCTTGAGTGTAACGGACGTTCGTTAATATGTTTTAACCACAGTATTAAAGATAGTTGGGAGTGAGTGATAAATGATTATTCAGCATTGTAGGTCCCAAAATAGCAAGAGATCTTTAAAAAGTTTAGCTGGTAGGAGAAGCTAACACCAGATTAGACAACATTTCAAGAGAGATGGTCTCAAAAGTTGAAAGAACACAGACAATCTGGGATTCGGTTTAAGTGGTCTATGGAGTACCACAAGGTGCAATGATCATAGTCTGTTGCCCCAGACGATGCAATTCATAGCTGATGGAGATGTTTTAGATACAAGGGCCTTAAGTTTTACCTCTCTAGTTTGGAGGTTAAATTGAAATAGACTTATAAATTGGGCATTGGTATAGTCAGGTGGGGAAGCTTCATTTAATTTGGTTTCAGCCATGTTTCTGAAGAATCAAATCATTTATTAGTAGGACTTTGGTAGACTGATCTGATAAAATTTAAAACTAAATTTGAGCGTCTTGTTGGGGCTGCAGCAATGAGTATTAGGCCAATCTTTAGAGCAACCAGTAGATGACGTAATAATTGATGTTGGGATACAATCATGATTATAGATATTTTGTTTTCTAGGACTTCGTCATCGGGTCCTTTGTGCTACACTTCACCGCTGTCAGTAGTAGGGATAATAATTAGATTTTGGTGATTTACACATTCAAAGGAGAACTTGTGAGTAATATGACGGTGGAGGGAGAGTGTCTCAGTGTTCTATCAGTCAGGCTGTCAGTCTCATAACTTAAAAATTACATGAAAATTACAGCATTATATGAGCAGTGTAATGTACAAAATGTCAGATGGTAAACAGAAGAGCCTAAGGAAAATGTGTCTGAGAGGGCGTTTATTGGGCGTGTCTGAGAGGGCGTTTATTCCTCCCCCCAATACCTAATGTTTTATCAAATAATGGCCTGAAATGCCAAAATCATCTTTAAAAAAAAATAAAAGATAAAGAGAATGTTTAGTTATGCTGATCACAGGTACCCTTCAAAATGTCAGAGCGTTCTAAGTTATTAGAAAGGCTGCAGATAAAGACAACAGTGAAGACTACACCCTGATGAAAGGAGGAATGGGGAAGGAAGAGGAGGAGAAATGTAGTATTTAGGGGTTCAGATAGAAAGGTCCAGGGAAGGAAATGAGAGAGGTGTGGAGGAGATATAAAGGTGTTGAACAAGAGGAAAAGAGTCAACAAAGGCCCATAATTCATAGTGTTAGTGTGACATTTACAGAAATGCAACAGTTTACTGTAATTGTGATTATTCATACTGTTGCTAATCTGAGACTGGAGGAAAATACGTCCTCATTTAGATGAGGTCATCGCTGTAATAAATTATTAATGACAGTAATGCAATGAGTGGAATGAATATAGGATCTATGAGAGTATTTTGAAAATTAAGTAGGAAATAATTTAATAAATATACAACATTATCATAATGGCCTTTCACATTGTCCTGTCATGCTGTTTGAGTTCTCCATTTCCATCATCAGAGGTGGATTTGACATCTCCCATATTAGAAATGTACCCTGTTATGGTATTTTCAACTCAATTCAGATAAAAGCTTCGCCCAAATTCACATCAATTGAAATGGCATTAGAGAAAAACAAACTGACTTAGTGTAATGAAATTACGTCGCTGTTTTTTAAAATTTAGAGGCTGTCATGCTTCCGTTTTGAACTAATTGAAGAATTACATTGTCGTCTATCTAATTCTTCTTGCTAATTCTTCAGTTCCCGAAAAGCTGACATTTCTGAGCTATAACGCGACAGCAACAAAATGGAAGTGAATTAGCAAAGTATGTATAATATAATATGAAAATCTGATTTTTGAAAAAAATGCACATTTGTGGGATAGGGTTGTTACCCTCGGATTACAACTCACCAAGACCCCAGCTCTTTGTATTCTGGGTCTGCTGCCAGACAACACTCTGACCGGAAGACAAAGACTATGGATACATCTGGCTATTACAACAGGATGTAGAATAATTCTGAGGCACTGGAAATCATCTACTCTGTACTGTTTTAGGGAATGGACTGAACAAATGACAAGAATGGCTACATATGAGCGAGTCACTTACAGAGTAATGGGGAGAGAGGATATCTTTAATCAAGTTCTGATCCAATCCAATATAGCGTTTGACTGGTAGAATAATGTAATGTAAGGCACATGATGTTGTTGTTTTTTTGTTCTTTTCTTCTTTCTGTATTCTTAAAATGGGACAGTGGATGATATAGATGTCTAGTTAGTTGTGATGGTGACATAGGTTGTACTGTCTGTCAAAAATATATATAAAAAAAAATATTAAGAATATCTGATTTTTGGTAAGTCCCTCAGCAGCCTACTAGCTCTGTCTAAATTCAGATTTATTTGTGTGTGTGTGTGTGTGTGTGTGTGTGTGTGTGTGTGTGTGTGTGTGTGTGTGTGTGTGTGTGTGTGTGTTTGTGTTTGTGCGAGATGATGGGTAGAGAAGCAGGTAAAGTCATATAACAGGTTTGAGGTTTAAGGCAAGAAATGATTTTGAAAGGTCATAAGACAGAGTTTGACATTTATCAATCTTATTGCTAGTAATGCACACACACACACACACACACACACACACACACACACACACACAAACACAGTTTGTCTGCCGTTCAGATCTACTTTCAATCAAACATTACTTATCAGGATTTGCGCAAGCATTCCACACTCAAATTCTTTCTCTCACTATACACACACATACACACAAACACACACATGCGCTCATACACACATTGGCTGGCAGAGGTCCAACTTCATTACAACAGAACTCTGGCAGGCTGATTGAGTGATCAAAGCTAAACACATTTAATCATCTAATCATATGTAATAACCAACACTGAGTGCTCAGGCATGACATGACTCTCCACTCTCTCTCCATCGCTCCTTTTCCTCTCTTCTTCTCCCTCACCCCTTGACCACCACCCCCCCTCCTCACCTGTCCACTAGCGACTCCACCATTCCCTTGTCTTCCATGTTTACTCTCACTCAAACATGAACGTGAGTGAGAAACAGAGGATAGAGGGGTAGAGAGAGGGTGTCAAAAAGAGGAGAGAAATAAAAGAGAGGGTGACAGATGGACACCCTCAGTAGAACATCGAGCCCCCCAGCAGACACAGCTTGCAGTACCATTGTGGTATTGTACACTGAAGGAAGGAACAAGATGCTCTTTCTTCCGCCTTGGCTGTGCGACCAACAGCTTTGTCAGAACAACTAGAAGAGTATGATCTGGCACAGGCAATATCAACATTTCAACATTTCCCATTCTTATTCAGTACATAGTTTTAAATGCTGCAGCATCTTAAGCCTATGCTATTTCTCCCAGTGTTTTTCTACCCTTTGATCAGATGTTGAAGTCCTGCTAAGATTCTCTCTTTAGACTGTGGCTACATGTAATAATAATGCTGTGTGATAAGTGGAACTGGTAGGGACTTAAGTGGACTGCACACAGAGTGTAAGCATTCTTATAGTATGAAATTCTAGGCAGGGCCCACATTAGCTCTTGAAATGGGCTTCAGGCCGCCACTGCCTGTTTGTAAAGTTTGTGAAATGGGAAAACGTAAAAAACCTCAAAGCACAAACTCAATCTCGTATGACTTTCAGATATAAGCTCCCCGGTTATCTCAGATCAGATTAGCCGGCTGTGCGTAGTAGTCCAATGTAGGAAATGTTTGAACTTCTCTCTCAAGCTCTCCTTTTACATACTTCACACAACTACTTCTGCCTTTTTACAACATTATCATGCAACATCATGACTCTCCATTATCTTCATCTGTACACTTCATCACTTCTCGCTCTTCTCTTACAACCAGATTTTTGCCCTGCATTTAAGTGTGGCCACTTGGAAAAGCTTTGCACACTCTCGCTTTTTACGTGTTTGGATAACACTTAGTTTAGACTAGTTTGTTTCAAGCATACTTAAGCTTTTAATCTGAACTGACATCCATCTGGTTTGTTTCAGCTGTGATGATATCCTAATGCTTGTCTGTTTTTAGGATTTGTGTGTGTAGTGAAAATTGATGTGGGAAGTTATTTGATCAAAGTCAAAAGAGATAAAACATAGTGTTGTTAAATTTGATTAGACTGATAACCACCCCTTTCCTCCAAGTTAAGTGATTTTATCCAATCTTCAAAGAATGGGAAGAAAGTAAATACTGTATCTGTTATGTAATTTGTAAAAATGATTTTTTTTGCCAATAGTACCGCCATGTACTGTTTCATTTTATGAATAATCAACTTATTTTTGTCAAGTGCTTGGTTTTCACGGTGCCAAAATGAAACAACTGCATTCAGTGTCCTGAAGAGCAAAACTAACTCCAGTAATCCTCGATGATGTTTGAGTTCAGTTCAGTTTAAGTGCCTCACTTGTGCCTCCAACAAGCACAGATTGCTATGTGTTACACAGTGTGGCACAGTTTAAATATTGTTTCAGAGGCCTTGCAGCCTGCCAAGCTAAATATCTGGGGAAGAGCTGTTGTAACATAAATCTTGTACACACAAAAAAAACTATAGCCAAGGCCTCAGGTTTTTGGAGGCACGTACACAAACAACCGAACAGATATCACAACATCTGTTTGTCTCCTTCCCCAGGATGCTTTGCTGCGGCTGGCAGCGGTTGTTGACGCATGCTCGCTTCGAGCAGCCCTCCGAGACAGCATACAGGAGCTGCTACCCAGCACGGTATTTCCACAGACACACATGCAAACTCTACATTTGCACAAACAGCTAAACATAATTGACATTTCTTTGATTTGTCACTTTAAAAGCATCCTGTTATCACTGTTTTTCTGACGCTATAGTACTATTCTCACAAGTATGTGGTAATATTTCACTACCTTATGTACAAATAAACCAACATATCATCAAAAAGTACCTCCTTTCACAACTTTAAGTACATATGACATTGACTCTTTCACATTGAAATACACTATGGTCATACAAAGTCTTCTCTATTGTTAAAATGCTTTTTTTCTAACACTGTGCTCATTGTTAATAACTGATAGTCAATGAAACATTTGCCCAATATGCTGCATGTATGGTTGTTGTTTTTGCCTGATATAGTCCAATTCAAAACTTCAGAATCACCAGCCTATGGTGGGAGATTTTTTTGTGACCTTGGTGGGATTTTAACCCACAACCTTAGTGATGACAACTTACAGTAGTGCTCAAACCATCAGGACCACAAAAGACTACTGCAATGATTACAGTGTGTACAATACAACAGTGTGGATGAGGCTTGTGATGACATCACTGCTGACCAATGTCAGGCTTGGATTCGACATTCAAAAAGATTTTTCCCAAGGTGCATGAACTATGATGTATTGTGATGTGGACGAGAACTTAATGGCCAAATCCAGATACCGAATTGATGCAGATTAGTGTTGTGTGTACTACAGGTTACAGTTACATTTTTGCCTACTGTAATGTGAAAACAGTGAAGTGAACAGATCATCTTTGGCACTTCAAAGGGTAATTTTGAAACATGTATCTTACATTGTTTGCTCCTTGGACTAAGTGATTGTTACAATAACTTAACTGAAAGAATTGCACTATGATATGTTTAGGTGACTTACTGTAACAAATGTACTTATTGTATTTCACCAGAAACTTAGTGGTTGAAACATTGGGCTTGTATTGAAAGACGTTTACAACCCACATGAAAGGAGAATCAGTTGCTTTGAATGCAAGATTTAATGATTTACAAGTATGACCATTTGGCAGTCTTGTACTTAGAGTCTTGAAACACTGCACCATACTATTGATAATAGTACCATAGCGACAAAAAGAAACTGTAATCAGAGCCTCTGCCCTGACATAAGACCAAGAGGCTCAGGCCTTGTTGAAAAATGGATGAAGGTCATCACTCATTCAATTGATTAATTAAAATCTGATTAATATTACAAATGAGTGTGCATCTGTCTGTGTTTTATTCCAGGAGTGTGTATGTGTCTACATGCTGGAGGGATGTTCGAGGCTACTATCTGACGACCCGCCGCACGAACTGCCACAGGAGGGAAAGATCAGGTGTGTGTGTGTGTGTGTGTGTGTGTGTGTGTGTGTGTGTGTGTGTGTGTGTGTGTGTGTGTGTGTGTGTGTGTGTGTGTGCGTGCGTGCGTGCGTGCAGCAAGCTGCAGATGTTTCACAATAGAACAAGGGATAGCTGATAAGAGGGGAAACAGTGACAGTGTTTTTTTCTGTATGAAAAGCTGGTGTCACCTAAATGAATTTGAGCCGCTCAGCCCCAAATCACATGATCAACATAGAGACAGGAGTGTCACAGAGTCTCATCATGAAGACACACAAGGACCTTCTCCATCTCTCTTATCCTCTCATTTTTACAACTTCTTACTTTTTTCTCATCCCCCACTGCTTGTGCTCTTCATTAAAACTCTCACTTTATCTTCCTTCTCCCCCTTCTTATTACACATCCCTGTCTCTGACAAACTCTTTCCCCCTCTTGTCATCTGCTATCCCACCTTCCCACCTCACTGCATCAGTCTGTCATTGCCCTTTTTTTCCTGTCAGCCTGCTCTCTCTCCGAAGAGCAATGAAGCACTAAGCCAGCAGCGTTTCAGTCTATCTACCTCCCCACCCCCACCCCTTTTCCCTGCCTACTGCTCCTCTTTCTCTCTCACCTTCAATCCATCTCTCTGTGGAAGCGTCGCAGGGCTAATAGCCGAGGTGACAGCGCCCAGGGTCCCTCAGTGAGACAGGCTGATCCTCTCCTCTCTTAAGTGCTCTCTGAAGCTCTATGACCCCATGTGCTACTGTGACTGCTGCCCAGACTCCGGCAAAAACCAACACTACATAATATATGAAACTGTCTGTTTGTCAGACAATAACCCTTTTTCCAACACCTCATTGCCACACAAACACTGGCTCACACACAAACGGCTTATACGCGGGGACACGAGCACAGACCACACATAAAGTATGCACACACACACACACACACACACACACACACACATGCTTATACACACATTTGTAAGGGCTGCATGCAGACTAGAGGTAGTGGGCATGTAAAAGAGCTACAGGGCACTTTGTGACTTTTCCTCCTCCAATTCACCTGCTTATATAAACCTGTTATCAAGACCTTGGTATACACACACACACACACACACACACACACACACACACACACACACACACACACACACACACATACACACACACAAACAAGCAAAAAACTTGATGAAGCCATCTGAGAGGCAGAAGGCTACTTAGTTTGAGTGTGCCTGTGTGTGTGTGTGTGTGTGTGTGTGTGTGTGTGCATGTGTGTGTGTGTGTGTGTGTGTGTGTGTATGTGTGTGTGTGTGTAGTAGTAGTCAGTCCAGAATAAACAAATGTCTCATACTTTAGCATAAGAGAGCTGCCCTCTGTATTAAATATACTGTAACCCCCCACACACACACACACACACACAAACACACACACACACAAACAGCTGTATTGAGTTCATATAGGTTCACAATGTATAATAGTTTCATTCAGACATGTTTAAGTTACTCTTAATGAACACAACGGGTCTGTTTTAGTAATGCTGGTGAATGTTTTTCCATTTGCTCCAATTGTCTTCCAAATCCCCTCTTCCTCTTTGTCTCCCCAGTGTCTGACAGTCTCTGTTTCTCACCCTGACTGAAGTGCTTGAGGTTATTGTCTTTCTCAAACATGAGTCCAACTCAACTTGTGTCTCTCTGTCTTAGGAGTATCACAGACCAGCTGAAGCGATGTCAGTGTGCTGGCCTTCCTCTGTCTGAACTGCCAGAGAAATATAGAACCTGCCTCGCAGCACCGTTACCAGCACACAGAAGAGGTCTGTGTGGTTTTCCAATATGTGTGTATGTTGAAGGGTGTAGCAAGGGTTTGAATGATACTGGCGGACAGACAAATGGACCAACATCTGAGTGTGTGTGTGTGTGTGTGTGTGTGTGTGTGTGTGTGTGTGTGTGTGTGTGTGTGTGTGTGTGTGTGCGTGCGCGTGCGTGCATGCATGCGCTTTTTTTGAGGATGTGTCAACATGTGCCTGTGAATACAGAGGAGCAGAGAGATGTGAGAGCGTGGGAGAAAAAATAAACGAAAGGAGGTAGAAAAAGAAGTAGTGAACAAGAGATGATGATTGCCAAGGGATAGGTATAGAGCCGCGTGGGCAGTAAAATTGGACATAGACCTCCCTCCCCCCCAAAATAAAAGAAACCAAAGAAAGGTCTGTGATAACAACAAAATGCAAGAGCTTGAATAGATTGCAATAAATAGACTCTGCATTCCTCTTAAAATTAAAAAAAAATTTGTTTTCATCTAAGAACAGAAATGAGAGAATAACCTTAAGGGATGTATTTTTTATTTTTTTTATTTATCCTTTATTTTACCAGGTGATGTCCCATTGAAATAGTCAAATCTCTTTTACAAGGAGTAATCATGGAGACATCCTAAAGAACACAATCATGACTGTTCTGCACTCTGTGGATCAATAAATACCACTAAACATTTAATAAAGTTGCAGAAATAAGAATTCTTGTAGTTCTTGTGTTAGTTTGCTACCAATGTGGTAAACACATCATTCTGTTTGCAGGATCTGCTATCTGCTCTACAACGATGAGAATAGCAAATGGAAAGAAAAAAGAAAAGAAAATAATTAACATTGTTATCCAAGGACTTTAGGTTTATTTTATTCTGTGTTCATTTCCCTTGCATATTTCTATTAGTATTAGAACATGGAGTGAGAATAAGATCAGGAGTGAGACAAGGACAAGGAAAGAACATTAAAGGATCAAGAGTGTATTTTGTCTGAATAAATGCATTATGTATTATAAATGCTTTTCTTTCTTTTTGTTTATCCTTCTTTCTTTTAGCTGTTGTCATTCCTCTCTTGGATCAGGAGCGGGACAAAGCCATCGCTGTTCTATTGGTGAGTCTTTATATTCAAGGACATACAGTAGGGTTTTAATAAACCACCAAGGTAACAAAAGCAATTTCTACTGATTACATCATCACCTCCTCCTTTATGTAAAGGTAGATATTTACAGTTCAATAACATGTATGTATTCATTTCATTCATTTGGTTTTATTTAACATTCACAAATGAAATGAACTCGACAGAGGCAGCACAACCTGCAACAGGCAAGGTCATGTACTGGACTGGACTGGACTGAAATGTCTGTGTGTGTTGCAGGTGGGCTGTAATCCACTATCTGATCAGGATGAACTGCATCTTAACATGCTGGAGAAACATGTAAGCTCTCTCTTTCTCTGTCTGTCACTAATGTGAAAAAGGAACTTGGCAACAGTAGCTGACCTACTAAAAAGACTTGGCTCTTTATTTAACCAACACATTTCAGCACAGGGCCTTTAACAGTACGCACAGCCTATATACTTTATGAGAAGGCATTATGTTTGTTGATTATCCAATGACAACAAGACACATACTGTACCTGTAGATGGCCATTCTTTAAATAATGCTGCACTTACAGCAAATATACAAAAACAGGTTATATGAAAAGCAAGGATATCATCATGAAAACAGTAGTGAACCGCTAACACAGGGAAAAAACTGCAAAACTTTCTTTTATTAAATAACAATTGGAAAAAATAGCCCCTCAGTAGGTTTATTACATTACATGTCATTTAGCTGATGAGATTGTAAATCCAGAAAGCCAGTTTCCATTTCTTAAGTAAATTAATGTCAACACCCCTGAGTCCTTGATAGACCTTTTCAATGTCAATAGAAGAAAATCCATCATTGAGTCCTTTTATAACTTCTCAAAAAGGTGTGTTGCCTTCACACTCACATGATCAGTATTGATTCCTATCTAAGACTGATGATGTTTACTTCAGTGGCCTTTAGATGCTTTAACTGGTTCTCTCATAAGGACCAGATGAAAGCATCAAACAGAATTAAATCTGACGATCATCTCTAAAGCTGCAGTTGGTAGAAAGCAAAAAAAAAACGCCACAATTTGAAGTAGAGTGAGACCTTGTTCTGCAGCTTTCCCTCTACCCTCTCTATCACACGGAAATATGCATGCACAGAACAGCCAATAGGAACGCTTTCTCTCTCTCTCTCTCTGAAATGACCCGTGATTGGCCAAAGTCCCATCACAGGCTAGATTATCTAAAGCCTGAAAACAGAACCAACTGGGGATGCAGAAGTCTAGTTTTCTCTCAGACCACTTGAATTACAATAAGATAAAAGATTATTTTTGAATTTTTGCTCAACAATGCCAAAAAGAAATTGCCTACCACAGCTTTAAACTCAACTGACTTTGGTGCTGATATGTGTGTGTTTCTGCATACATGCATGACATCACAGGCCTCAGTGGCGTGTACACGAGTCCAGGCTGTTCAGACGTCCTACCGGCCTCCTCTCAGCCCCTCTCCCATACAGTCCCACAATGCACTGCTGCAACTCAACGTCTCAGACCAGGACTACTGCGAACTGGACCGCAACATTCTGCAACTCTGTGGTATGCACACACTAATATAATATAATAAAATTTCTAATATATTATACTAATACAATAAAAAAAAAACGTTCATACATCTTACATTTCCTACACCTCGTGTATACAAACACAAAACTGTCAGGCAGACATAATTACACACACACCCTGGTATATATGAGGTGAGGTATGTTAAACAGAGTAACCCTATCTGGATGAAAAGCTCTACGAATTTAGATGGACTGTCAGTGGCACAAGGAATGTGTGACAGCTCCTGTGTGTGTTTGCAAAAACACTGTTTAAAATCTCATGCATAATCAAAGTGGACTCGCTAACGCCGTTCCTGTGCATATACACACACATCAACGTTGTTTACTCCTTGGTAATTGTCAACAAATATGATTGGCTTTAGTCTCCTCAGTTTTTTTTCACCCAGCTTCTACCTCGCCTCTCTGCTTCTCTGTCTTTCCTTTTGTCTTCATCTGCAGTCCAGGCAGCCCTCCATCCCCTGTCTTGTCTTCATTATTATATCCTCTGTTGGCTAGTTCCTGTTCACTCTTCACCGACTTTCTGTCCATTGCCTACATGCTCTGCATTCCCGGTATTCCTTAACACCAGTCTGCCCTTGCTCATCTCTGGTTTTTACTCCCATCACTCTCTCTCCCTTTTTGCTTTCAGGTGAGCTCTTTGACCTTGATGCAGCCTCTCTCCAGCTCAAAGTCATCAATTATGTAAGTGGTTGAGATCATTTATATGCTCCCTTGCACACACACACACACACAAACACACACACACACACACACACACACACACACACACACACACAAACACAAACACATACTGTTCAAGACGTACTACACATGCAAAACATGAAATCTTTCCCAGTGACTTTTTCCCCTCTTCCTGTCATTACCTCTACCACAAGCTTTTTATCACTCAAGTGCTTTATCAGACTCCCCATAGTATGCCCCTACATATAAATGATATACTCTCTGTAAAAATGAGGGAAGCAGGGGGAGAGGTGTAATGATTGATTGCAGTGAGGAAAAGGCTGTGGGTGAGGACAGAGAGAGCAGATATCAGCTACAGTATGTGCAGAAACAACAATTTAAATGTATGGAATTAATCACTGATAAAGAAAATATGAGATAGAGAGAGGAGAGAAATGTGAAGGTTATACTGCATCAAAGGGACAAAGTCCAACAGAGCTTCAGAGAACCTTAATGGAAGTACACACATACTTGTGATACTTTTTTCATACTACTTATTGAGCATGAAGGACTTAAACGTAAAGCAGAGCAAGTTAAGCCAGAGTTTGTCTCCCCATCAAATATCAAGGACTTTACATTCATTGGTTCCAGCGAGGAGTTGCTGCTTTTCTTCATCTTGTGTGTTATCAAACTGAATATTTTTGGGTTTTGGTCAAAATAAGCAATTTGAAAATGTGATCTTGTTGTTCTTGACTATATTCTGACATTTTATAAACCAAACGTTTACTGTAATCTAGAAAATAATCTGCAGATGAATTGATATTGAAAACAATTGTTAATTGTATTTTATGTCAAGGAAGTCTTTTAAAAAGTCTGGGAATTTCTCAGTATTTGTTTTACTTATTAAAAAAGACAAGACGAGAAGAAAAATAATGTGAAAATTATATTTTACAAATACGATTTGCAAGCTTAAGCACTCAGTAGTTAAAATGTTGGTTGTTTTTCTTAAATTATTACTTAATTAAAGGAACTCTCAGAAGCTCATTTTCACCTTTTTCTCATTCTTTGTCATTTTCTATTATAGTAATGAAGACATCATTTACTTTTAACTGCAGTGATCAGTGTCCTCTTGCAGCAGAAAACATAAATATCTTTCGGGTGTGTGGGGACATAAACTCTTTGTAAAGATTTGTTTAAAGCAATCTGCTCCTTTTAAAATGAAAATGGTAAAATCTCAACAGTTATTGCCAATTTGACCTTCCCTGCTACTTTGACGCTGCAGGACTAGATCCAAGGGGTCAAATAACAGCGCAGTGGCAGTGCAGCCTGCATGTAAAACACCAGTCTTTGATGCCTCTAACCCTGAAATTGTAGTATTTTTTTCTCCATCTGGAGGAAGAGAGAGGGAGAGGGAGAAGTCGTGGTGGTGCAAAAGGCTGCAGGGGTTTTAAAACGTATTTTGAGACCGACATGATTTGTTTTGCCTATTTATTGTTACAGTTGTAAAAAATGGGTGAGGGAAGAAGGCGGAGAGAGGAAAGGAGGAAAAGGCGTGGGAGATTGTTGCTTCTGAGGAATTGTCAGTTTGTAGGGAAGTGCTTGGGGCGGCTCTCATGGGATTAACTGTATGTGGGTAAAAAGGGGGTGGAGGGTTTATTAAATGTGGGTGCAGCCATTTACTTTGTGTGTGTGTGTGTGTGTGTGTGTGTGTGTGTGTGTGTGTGTGTGTGTGTGTGTGTGTGTGTGTGTGCGTCCATGCTTGTGTGTGTGTGTGTGTGGTGTCATGTATTAGCTTGTCTACCTACAGTAATTGTTGCGTCATGCGTACAGGTGTATGTGTCTTCCAACCTCTGAGTGAATGCCAGTCTATGAATGAGATGTTTCTCATCACAGATAGCAGCAGAAAATTGGTTGCAACTCTGCAGGTCTTATAGAGCACAGCAGGAGAGACGCTGAGTGCATACACACTCCTTAATTTAGACACACACAGACACCTATATGTGACTGTGTCTCTGCATTTATGAATTTCACATTCAAAGAATGATCTTGTGTTATAATCACAGCATGTTGATGTATTTTCTGTTATTTACACAGTATGAATGTTGATTACTTATGAAGAGATGATCATGAGTTGTGAAGGTGAAGAATGCAATATTAATGGGATAATGTTTTGAAATGTATAGCTGTTCATTGTAAAAAAAATATATTAAATCACAGTTGAATAAATCCTTTAGTATGATAAAACTCTAAATTTATTCCAGCTTTATTGTGTGAGATATTTCATTTTTATTTTCTGGAAATAATATAATTGTGTATCAGTCTTTATTCACAAGTTGATGCTACTGCAAGACAATGAGGATAATATTGAAATCCTGCCCCACCCTAGCCCCAGTTGATTTCCACTGCCCTCTGATTTCTAATTTTATCTTCAAACCTCAACAACGCTCCAAAAAACCTTGAATTGAGACTTTAAAAATAATATGATGAGTTTTTTTGTGATTCTATATCAGGACTGATATCGTGTTTGTGTTCTCCTTCAGCTGCAGCAGCAGACTCAGTCACAGTGTTGTTGTTTGCTGCTGGTGTCTGAGGACAACCACCAGGTTTTCTGCCAGGTACACACACACACACACACACACACACACACACACACACGTGCACACAAAATTACACAAATAAATGCCATCAACCATTTTAGCAATGACTTAATGAATAAGCTTTGACCTTTGTGACCTTTAGGTAGTTGGAGACAAAGTCCTGGAGGAGGAGATCAGCTTCCCGGTGAGCCCAACAAACACATGAATTCATTAATATGACTATGCATTAATGCATTCTGTCATTATTTGCATTTTTGGTTTGTTTGTGTTCTTTGTTCCCTGTTAAGTAAATCATGCCTTCATTAAGTCAGTCGCTCATTCATTCACTTGTGTTTCTTACACTGAGGGCAATGTACATTCAGATACACTGAGGGAGGTTTGTTGCAATTTTTAACAAGCATACGGTTAATGCAAGTGTTGTAACCCTGTGTGTAGGTCTCTTTGACTGACACGATAGAATAAACTCCCACATGTAATCTTTTATAATCCCTGGCAAGGGTTATAATGAAAATATTTGGGCAAGTAACCACTTCCTTCGGGTCACTTTAAGTCTCCTGTCCCTGTTTGTGCTGCACACATGGCATTTTTTAACAGGCTTTCCATTATGGTGCAGATAGACCGTGTACTCCAGGCCATATAATGTATGAAATGTTGTTAGTAGTTGGTGTGTAGCGAGATAATGGGACACACAAAAAACACACCATAGATTTATAGTTATTTGTGCTAATTTAACAAGGGACTCTCACTCAGAAATAACATTTATTTATATATATTTGGCCCTAAAAGATTCTCCAGTGACTCGCTCAACAATTCTCCTTTCTTTTGTCTCTCAACTGCATTATACTCATTTTCTTTATCTTTCTCTTCCTCTGTTCAGCTGATGTTTGGACGCTTTGGTCAGGTTGTAGTGAAGAAGAAGTCAATTACTCTTCAGGACATCAGTGCTGTAAGAAGACATTTTCTTTCTTTTTGTCTTTATGTCTTATCTATCTTTCCATCTATTCTGCTATCATACTGAACTGATTGTTCTGCCTCTCTTCCTCTCAGGAGGAGCGTAGGCAGCTGTCCAGCATGTTGGGCTGTGAGATCTCATCCATGCTTTGTGTACCAGTGGCCAGCAGGGCCACCGGTCAGGTGGTGGCGCTAGCGTGCGCCTTCAACAAGCAGGGTGGGCAGAGGTATGTATGTATGTGAAGGACTGTGTTCACACTAAAAGCTATCATTAACCTTTTTGTGATTATAAGATCACACTGAACCATTTCATGAGTTCCTATGGTAAAAATAAAAAAATTTAACCTCTTAGCTTACATTTACAGTAAAATCACTGTAAGTCAACTGGCTTATTGCTGAAGTATATTTAAAATGCTGGGATGTCACTCTGAAGATGATTTGGCTTTTGCTAATTCTAGAAGCGCTGACTCATGGTAGATACAAAGATATATCTGACAGCGGCTTACAGAAATTGGGATGTGTAGGGCTGATTGGTTAAGCTCAACAGCTCAGATTTGTTGAGTTTGTAGCAGTGGAGAGTTTGTTCTGTTTCCAGTGAAATCTGCTGCTAACCAAGCTCCCTCATGACGACCAGCACGTGCATGTGTGCGTGCATATATGTGTGTGTGTGTGTGTGTGTGTGTGTGTGTGTGTGTGTGTGTGTGTGTGTGTGTGTGTGAGATGGTGCCAAGAGCAATGCTGCTATGTCCTGAATACAGAAATGCACTCCAGCTGTGTCTGTGTGTTTGTTTGTGTAACATTCTGGAAGTTTTTTTATCTATCTATCTACAGTATCTATCTATATATATATATATAGATGGATGGATGTGTGGGTATATATATACCCACACATCCATCCATCTGTCTACTACCATCTCCTTGTCAATCAGCATGTCTCTACTTATGTTAAAGTGCTGGGAGATTAATGTATTTTATTTTATTTTATTTTACTCTTTTTTTCCCAAAACACACTTCACACACATGCTTGCGCTCACATACAGTACAATCCCTCCTTTTTGCATCTCTCTCTCTCTCTCTCTCTCTCTCACTCTCTCTCTTTCTAAGGACTGAGTTAGATAAGAAGGGATCATGTCCTATAATATCTCCCTCTGCCAGAGGCACTGATGACAGGTCTGGCATCTCATTACCATAGTAACAGCAGCAGGATTATGGTCGCAACTGTGCATAAAATGTGATAAATCTATCCTTTGCTCCAAGCACAGTCATCCAGATTTAAGTAGAAACATATATCTCAAAGATAAATCCCTTAATCATATAGATTGCATATTCAAATGCACAGTTTATTCAAACTTCTCTCTGCCTGGCCTCCTAAACGTGTAAAATAGCCTCTTACCCTAGGACACAGACCCATGAAAACCTATTGTGACACTTTTGTGACACCAGTAACAGGTCCATAACTCAGTTTTGGCACCAGCAGATAAGAACAATATACACTAACCATTACAGAGTGACGTGTGCAAAACAAAAATAATGATCTCATAATAAACCTGCACCCTAAGCAGGAGTGTAAGTATTTACTCTCTTACTCAAGAGTATTACGAGTATGAACTTATTATAATTGCCCTTAACTTGAGCTTCCCAGGTCTTTTCCAGGCTCAGGTCAAATCCTGTCTCCTTTGCTAGGATTCCTGGGATGCTCAGGGAAATAAAGCACTGGAGACACTCAGCTCCGGACATCAACACCTTAATGTTCCATTGCCCTCTGTAGGCAAAGAGAGAGAACTGCAGGCAATTAGCAGCATCACGGTGCTCACTGCAGATAATTTCATTGATCAGTCTTCATTTGTCTGCCTAATGCTGTCAAGTTCTCATGTCATCTAATTTTAAAGGAAAGTGACAGTCATGTTCACCACCTGCAGGAAACCAGGGTTTGGTTCTATTTTCAGTCATTTAGACATATTACATTATAACTTCATTCCTACACATTTTTTTGTGTTATTTTAGTCAATAATTATGCATCGCAACTTTCTTTTAGGGCTGCATCTAAGGATTATTTTCATTATCAATTAATCTACCGATTATTTACCCAAATTAATTGTTTGATCTATAAAATGCAGTAGTGAAAGAAGTAATGACATCTTTTAATTACTAAAGTAAAGTGCAGCAAAACTAAGTATCAAAAGTAAAAGTACTCATTAAAGGTCCAGTGTGTAACGTCTTTAGTTGTTCATTATCAAAATCTGTGTTGCCCGTTCACAAACTCAACGCTAGATGGGAGAAATTCCTACACATTGGACCTTTAAGCAAAATGGCTCAAGAGTGTTACATTGATTACATATGTATTATTGGAATATTACTTTTCATGAATATTACTATTCATTGATGTGTGATTTTAACAGCTTTATAAAATGTTTCGTAGTTTCATTGTTTATTTGTGTGTGTGTGTGTGTGTGTGTGTGTGTGTGTGTGTGTGTGTGTGTGTGTGTGTGTGTGTGTGTGTGTGTTCTCCACTGCAGACACACAGAGGCAGATGAGCATGCAATCCAGCACTGTTTCTGCTACACTTCAACGGTCCTCACTTCAACTTTGGCCTTCCAGAAAGAACAGAAACTCAAAGTGGAGTGCCAGGTACTGCACATGCCCACACACATACTCACCGTTACAAATACACATATAAATATGCATGAAGTTAAATAACTTTTTGTGTCCACTGTTTCTCCACACAGGCGCTCTTACAAGTGGCCAAGAATCTCTTCACACACTTGGGTATGTTCTGCCTGTCTGTCTCTGTGAAGAAAGAACGTTGCAGGACAATTTGCGTTAATGGCCAATATTTAAGTGATCACCTAGTGAAACAAATGGTACACATAATTGAATGAGGTATTGCAGAAAAGGTGATTACACCCGGGATCATAACCATAAAATCAAAAGGGCGTTAAAAGAGATGGCTCCACCTCTCTATCCTATAATTACACTGAGTCATTCAGATTCTTATCTAACAGTAAGCACCTAACTGTGGAATAAGTTGTTGATAATTCATCATGATTGCAGGTGCAAAGAATTGATCCACTGGTAGAGCAAATTGCCCTATCACTGTAGCACTCTGCTGATTACAAAAGCTCTTATCAGCTTGTACAGCTGATCCACCACTACTCGCTGTATAATCTGTTTCTGTCTATCTGGGTACTACTGTTATTCCTTTCATTTCCTCTGTTTTCCTTTTGTTTCTTCTCTCACCCACTCTTACTCTCCCTCTCTGTCTCTTTAATTCTTTCAGATGATGTGTCAGTGCTGTTACAGGAAATTATAGTGGAGGCCAGGAACCTCAGTGATGCAGAGATGTAAGCCCTGTGATTCATCCTCAAAGGGATGTGTGTGTGTGTGTGTGTGTGTGAAAGAGAATGTGTGTGTGTGTGTGTGTGTGTGTGTGTGTGTGTGTGTGTGTGTGTGTGTGTGTGTGTGTGTGTGTGTGTGTGTGTGTATAGGGTAAATGTCATTATCTCCGTTTGAAAAGGCTATCTTGGCAATTTGTTCTTAACCGACTTTCCGCATTTAATTAAAGTTACAAAATGACCTAAGATAGAAATGAGATGAAACATTCTCATTTTCTCTGCATTGCGTCATTCTCTGTCACCCCCTCTAACTCTCTCTCTCTCTCTCTCTCTCTCTCTCTCTCTCTCTCTGTTTCTGTAGCTGTTCAGTGTTCCTGCTGGATCGTGTCAGTCATGAGTTGGTTGCAAAGGTGTTTGACGGAGGCGTGGTTAGTGACGAGGAGGTACGACACAGGAGCATTCAGTTGCCCACACACGCAAACACAGACTAGGTGTATGCATCTCGTGTCTTTCCTGTGACCTGTTTGAGGAGAGATTTCATGCCTTTATTAGAGAGTTGACAGTAAAGATAGACAGATGGGAGATAGAAATAGGGAATGACATTTACTGTAACAAAGGTCCCCATCCAGACGAGAATACAGGACGTTGTAATTACATCGTCAGCCTCATAGTTGCATTTGTAATGCTCTCGCCCCACATTTCCTTTCTGACTGTACTGTCAACAATCAATTAAAAACAAATGCTTAGAAATGTGTCTTGATGACATAAGCAGTGCAATTGTGTGTGTGTGTGTGTGTGTGTGTGTGTGTGTGTGTGCGTGCGTGCATGCGTGTCTGTGTCTGTGTGTGTGCGTGCGTGTGTGTTGTGCGAGGGCAGAATGAGTTTCGTATTCCAGCAGATCAGGGTATTGCAGGTCACGTGGCGACCACGGGTCAGATCTTGAACATTAAGGATGCCTACTCCCATCCTCTCTTCTACCGCGGAGTGGACGACAGCACTGGCTTCAAGACTCGCAACATCCTCTGCTTCCCCATCAAAGATGAGAACAATGGTAGCAACAATGACTTCCACACACAAGAATACTTCTTTCACTCAACATACACAAAAAGTCACAAGTTTCTTTTCTTTTTTTCTCACTCTAACTTCATTTGTAAATCACCTTTCATACAGGTTATTGCAATTCACAGGTGACTGACAAGCTAATAAGAAGACAAACAAATATAAACAATTAACTAATGCACACAAAAATGAAAATGATAAAAGTGAAAAAATACTAACAATGAAATAAATAAAAGACAATAAAAAACATTTATAACAAAAAAAAATTAATAAAAGCTATAGGTCTGTTGTAATTAAAACGTTTCATTAGCCATATCTAATTATTATGGGTTTTAAGTTTAAAGATATTACACTTACAAACTGCCCCTAAAGTCTGTACTGAACTGGGAAAAATGGTGTTTAAGTATGCTGCTCCTTTGGCTTTTAATCATTTACAAAACAAGCTGAATCTTTGGGAGCTGGTTTCATTGCACATATTTAAAGTGATTCTATTCTAATAGTGATGGACTTGGATGCCGGCTAAACTGGCTGTAGATGTTTTGAATGTTTCAAAAGTTTTTGGTATCTTACGTCTGTAATCTGTTCTTGTGTCTCCATTTTTAATTGTTATATGTATGTTTTATGTCTGAAACCGTGGTAATTGTGCAGCTGGCTGTCTTGGCCAGGACACTCTTGAAAAAGAGATTATTAATCTCAATGAGTCTTTACTCCTGGTTAAATAAAGGTTAAATAAAAGCATTCATCTACTCTTGGGCAGGCTGTTTCAGCAGCTCGGAGAATAACATTTGTTTTTTTTAAAAGCAAGGTGCCCAGTTACTCCTTTAGAGTCCAATAATGTTTTGATAATGCAATAGCGAGGCTACTGATAACATAATAATGAATCAGATTTAGCTGTATTGGTAGTCGATCCTCTATTGTCCTCTACAGTACATACCCTTCCTTTTTCCTTTTAAAAACAAAGCTATGTTTCCACACAGGTGCTCTCTCAGAATAGGAAAAGGAGTTGTTACATCACATCCTTTGCTTCACATGTTGAAGAGCAGATTGAAGAGGCAACCATCCTCAGTGTGTGCAACCAAACTCACACTGATTGGCACTCCCTACTTTTTGCTCTATCCAAGCACACGTTAGATTCTCTGGGATTTGTTTCTATATAGAAACTCTCGGATTAAGAGATAAGAGATTCACTTTTAATGTGCAATTAAATTCAGCTTCAGTGTGAAATTAATATAAGTTAGCAGCCCTATTTGATTCAACGTCCGAGCTGCACCTCTGATGCATTCTGTGCCTCATTTATCCTCTTCCTTGACTCTCATCTTCCACTCCATTTTTCTTTATTATCAACTTTCTGTCCTTTCCTTTTTCAACTCATTGTCTCATCCCTTATGTCTCACCCTCTTTCCCTTTCTTTGAATCCTCCTTTTTCTAGAGGTGATCGGGGTAGCCGAGTTGGTGAATAAAATGAATGGGCCATGGTTCAACCGCTTTGACGAGGACTTGGCCACGGCTTTCTCCATCTACTGTGGTATCAGCATCGCCCATGTAAGTCTCCTTTCTCACTAAAAGAACCATCTCTCTATAACCTTTCCATTTTTTGGTTCGGTATGTTGAAAAAAAAATACGTCTGGTCAGGGAAGAGGCATTGGATTGTTTGTAGTACATTTATTAAATGCTGCCACCACACCAGTCAAAACACTACACTTATCCACTTGTTTGAAACAAATAAGCCAAGCTATAAACCAAATATATTATGCATACAGTACATAAAGTACACAGTTTCTAGATAAAAATCATCAATTGCAAATGAATTAACAACTTAAACGTGTCACTTTACAATAGAAGACAACTTCTGATTATCTCTGTTAACAGCAATGGAAAGTGTGAAACATTAAAGTGGAATAAATGCATAATAAATACATGTTTTCAAAAAAATGTTTTAAAGATATTCATCTTCATACACATTGTAAACAATCCTAGGTCATTAACTCAGCTTGGTTTTAAAACATAGCTTACAAAATATTGATGTAATTTCTGCAAGTGTTATGCACCGTAATAACCCTTAGTTAAAAGAAAAAAAAAAAAGTGTAAAAAAATAAAAAAAGCATTTACAGTGTATCTATCATTGGGAGTCTCTTGTTTCTTAAAGCAGTGTGGTAGATCTTTTGTTAGTGATGTCAGAAAGATTGATCCTGTCTGGCAAAATGGGATCAGTTCAGTGGGAGCAAAATGCTCAGTCAAGGCGGAGCACAGCCTCGAGGGAAATTTAAAGACATTCAGTCTGTGATTGAACTGAGTGGCTTTTATGGTGTAGTTCAGAGGCATTGTATGACTGCTGCAAACCCATTAACACACATTCAGCTACGCCAGTGTATGTAGCTTCTGAAGACAATGATGAAGATTAACTGTTATGTTATATGGTTTTTATTGTTGACATTGATTTCTAATTGTAATTGCAAATGTATCAGAAATGTCAACAACCTAATACTTATAATCTCAGATCAGAAAAGTTGTTTTCATTTGCTGTAAAACTCATTAATGCAGCCCCTTTCACCTTTTACCAGTGGAAATGTTGATTTCTCTTGCCTCTAAGAATGCCGTCAAGCAGCCACACAATTGATTTAAATAATCTAGAGGATTTAAAAGGGAATATAATCATAGTTGACTGATGATAAAGCATGTTTACAACTGATTCCACATCATTTTAAATAAGAAAGGCTAGAAAAGCTAAGACATAAGAAAGAAGAGCAGATACAGAAAGTACATGATATTTTAGGCAGCATTTCCGATTCACCTTAAGTCACCCTTGTCGTGTCTGACCTTTGAATAACTACAGGTACTCAATAGTTTATTTGCAAACTATAAATATATTTGATAGTTCAGCAGAATGATCTGTAATCCGCAGTAGACAACATTTGTGAGTGTGTTCTTCTCAAGATATTGTTACCACCATCTCAGTCTACCAAGTTATCTTTTTCAAAATAAAGAAAAAGAAGAAAGAAAAGAGTTCTTGGCTGTGCTACTACTGTATATTGCCAGTTATATTCAACAATAAATAAACTGTTGATTTGTTAGAATGTTGCTGTAATATGGTGTTTGTTTCTCCAGTCTCTGCTCTACAAGAGAGTCCACGAAGCTCAGTTCAGGTCCCACCTGGCCAATGAGATGATGATGTACCATATGAAGGTAAAATCACATTTGTACATCTTAGTCACTCTCGCACACAGACGCATTGTATTTACTGACACTGTCCATATTATTTACTCAATATGATTCAGTATGTGTATGTTGCAGGTTTCAGAGGAAGAGGTGACTAAGCTGCTGGTGACGGGGATTGAACCCGTGACGGAGATCCACTCATGCTTCGCCGAGTTCACGTACACACCTCGCTCCCTACCTGATGAAACCACGCCGTTGGTAAGAGGCAGAGGTTAAGAAAAAAAGTGAAAAAGAGAAACACAGAGAGGGATCAGAGACCAAAGTGGAGGAGGCAAAAGAAGAAAACAAGACTGAATAAAGTGTAACTGATCCTGCTGTGTGTCTCTGCAGTGCGTCCTCAGCATGTTTGAAGACATGGGTTTCATCAACACATACAAGATTGACCTGCATACTCTCGCCAGGTCTGACAACTCCATCAATTCATATACTGAATATTAGAGCTTGTGTATATGAGTGTGCCTGCATTAATTAATTAATCTCTAGTTTCTGATTAACTGTGGATTTTCCGTTCTTCTTACCTATGATTTAATTATTCAATCCCTATTTTGAATCCTTTTCCATCATCTGATCACATTATTGTCAACAGTTGTATAGTGTGTTGGAGTAGTCAGACTTTGAGTGCTTTTGGAGTTGAATTATTCTAATTTTCAATGACACTAGAAGATCCAAAACCCAACACCTTGGAAAGAGAGATGTGCGCAGCTCCCTAATAACAAAATATTTTGGCCAGAATTGATCAGTAGAGCTGAACATTATTTGAATATGCACTACCGGTCAAAAGTTTTAGAACACCCCAAAGTTTTTTTTTTGGTTTTTTTTATTGATTTTTTTAATTTTAGCAGTTAAAATCCAATGAATAGCTTGAAATGGTAGTGTGAAAGGTAAGTGGTGAACTGCCTGAGGTAAAAAAAAAAGTAAGGTTACCCAAAACTGAAAAATAATGTACATTTCAGAATTTTACAAAAAGGCCTTTTTCAGGGAACAAGAAATGGGTTAACAACGTAAAGCTGTTCTGCAGCAATGGAGGTTGATCAAGCTTTGAAAGTTGGTGCTACCAATTCCCACAGGTGTTCCAACTTGTCTGGATTACTTACAACCCCCTCTGTTTGTATAAAGGTATTGTTGGAACACACTGTGGTACCGTACCCTCGTGAGCATTATTTGAACAGTATTGTACTGCAGAAAGTAGTGTGTTGCCATAAAAATGGCGGGGAAAAGGCACTTAACAATGGAAGAGAGACAGACCATCATAACACTTAAGAATGTTGGTCTTGCCTACAGAGAAATTGCGAAGAAAGTCAAGGTGTCATTGAGTACAGTATTATTCACCATCAAAAGGCACTTAGAAACTGGGGGAAACTCTGACAGGAAGAGGTCTGGCAGACCCAAATCCACAACAGAATCAGAAGACAAGTTTCTGAGAGTCAACAGCTTGCGTGATAGGCGGCTCACAGGACAACAGCTTCAAGCACAGCTTAATAGTGGTCGTAATAAGCAAGTCTCAGTTTCAGCTGTAAAGAGAAGACTTGGAGCTGCAGTTTTGATAGGTCGAGTTGCAGCAAGAAAGCCATTGCTAAGATGTCAGAATAAGAAAAAGAGGCTTGCCTGGGCCAAGAAACATCGTCAATGGACTACTGAAGACTGGAAGAAGGTGTTATGGACTGATGAATCAAAATTTGAAATCTTTGGTTCATCACGCAGGATTTTTGTATGCCATCGAGTAGGCGAACATGTCAAACTGTCAAACATGGAGGAGGAAGCGTGATGGTCTGGGGTTGTTTTGCTGGATCCAGGGTCGGTGATTTGTACAGAGTGAAAGGCACCCTGAACCAAAACGCCTACCACAGCATTTTGCAGCGCCATGCAGTACCCTCTGGTATGCACCTAGTTGGTCAGGGGTTCATCCTACAGCAAGATAATGACCCAAAACATAAGTCCAAGCTATGCCAGAACTACCTTAGCAAAAAAGAACAAGATGGTAAGCTTAAAAACATGGAGTGACCAGCACAGTCACCAGACTTAAACCACATTGAGCTGGTTTGGGATGAACTGGACAGAAAAGTGAAAGCAAAGCAACCTACAAGTGCCACACATTTATGGGAACTTCTGCAACAGAGTTGGGAAGAACTTTCTGAAGAATATTTGATTTCCATTGTAGAAAGAATGCCACGAGTGTGTTCAGCTGTTATATCTGCTAAAGGGGGCTACTTTGATGAGTCAAAAATGTAGAATACATTTTGGTTTATAAATTGATTCCATGATTTCTTTTTTCACTTAAATTGTTCATTTGTTCTATTCTTTCATTTCAGAGTACAATAAGACATTGAACTGCATGAATTTCAATAAAAACCTGGAAAAATTGGGGTGTTCTAAAACTTTTGACCGGTAGTGTATGTTTCAAGTCAAAATGCTTCCTTACAGTTGGGTGAGAGTGGAAACATTTTGTTGCATCAGCATTGTATCAAAAAAGGTTTTTATTTTAATCAAAAGAAAGAAGCAGAAGAAGAACAAACCTGCTCCATAGCTCATAATAAAATCACTTGATTACATGTCCTACATGCATCACTAGTTGCATGCTGTGTTGTAGATGATAATTAAGCTGTTTTGGTGTCAGGTTCTGTCTGATGGTGAAGAAAGGCTACAGGGACCCTCCCTACCACAACTGGATGCACGCCTTCTCTGTCTCACACTTCTGCTACCTGCTCTACAAAAACCTAGGGCTGTCCAACTACCTCGAGTACGTGTTAAACACTTATACCCCTGGTGACACAAGTAGCCAGAAGTTTAGTTGTTTTAATTCCTAACTCTCCTTCTTTCTTTTCTTTTTAGGGACATAGAGATTCTAGCTCTCTTTGTCTCCTGTATGTGCCATGACCTGGACCACCGTGGCACCAACAATTCTTTCCAAGTCGCCTCAGTAAGAGCACAAATTATTTTTATGTTTCTGTTCTAAGAGAGATCGGTGAAGCATCAAAGATGATACAAAGGGGAAAAAGGGAGAATTAACCTTTTTGAAGAGAGTGTAGCAGAGTAGCTCTGCACCTGCACTTTAAAATGTGGACTAAAAATGGACTTTTAAAAGCTCAAGATGGGAAACATCAATAAGAGCCAGGCTCATGGTGATATTAGAGTCTGTGTATCGCCTCATCTGTGAATTCATCCCAGTGAGACACTAGATGTCATTGTGATGAGAAGTATGTTGCTCTGCTCCAATATAATCATGCATAACCCTCCAGCGCCTAAATGAAGCACATACCAACTCTCATTATGCATTATGCTATTTAAAGATTCATATTCAAGCTGACAAGTACAGTTAAAGAGAAGGATTTTATTTAAGGATGTTGTTTCATTAGAATCAATATAATTTGTACACTAAAATGATTTTTTCATTTGTCTGTCTGTTTCTATTTTCAGCAATCTGTGCTGGCTGCTCTCTACAGCTCAGAGGGATCTGTGATGGAGGTAAACCCCTAACCAGTTGCATCACACCACAGGGATGTTGTAGAGCTGACTAGAATTCTAGCAAAGCTATACAAAACGAGGGATCTGTGCCTGTATAAATCTTTATTGCAATAACACCCTCAACTTTAGTTCTGGATAGTTCTGCCATTAATTCTACTGTTAGAAATGTGTGAATTGAATAATATGTTTGTGGTTGTGTTGTACTTAAATATATTGCAGGTTTTTCAAATTTTTTGTCTTTCCCTTTTACACGTGTGTGTGTGTGTGTGTGTGTGGGGGGGGGGGTTAGAACCACCACTAACTATATCCTCATTGCTAATGAGGATATTATGTTATGCACTTATTAATTGAAACAGGTGCAACACCTAGTGGACAAAATCACACTTTAATTCCTTGCATCAGCGATGAGGCACTGGGAGGCATGTAAATTGGCTTTTGCAACATGACTCAACATTCCTTTAGAAGCATTTTCAAATGTACTCATTCCTTTTCCCATCATGCTTCCCATCATCATTTGCCATGACAGAGACATCACTTTGCCCAGGCCATTGCCATTCTGAACACTCATGGCTGCAACATCTTTGAGAAGTTCAACAGGAAGGTAAGATATCAAATCTGACATTAACACATTACAAATGTCTCCATTTACTTCATTCTGCTATCCCTGTAAATGCAAGCTAAGTAAGTAATTTTTTTAAATATTTTTTAGGACTACACGCGCATGCTGGATTTGATTAGAGACATAATTCTGGCAACAGACTTGGCTCACCACCTTCGCATTTTCAAGGACTTGCAGAAGATGGCTGACGGTACGTCCCAGTGGTTCAGTATGCATAGCCACATCTCTACTTTTGCTTTAAACTCAACCCTGAACAAAGAGAGGCTTGGTTCAGATGTTTTGTCCAGAGCAGTGACACCAAACTAATATTTTTGTTTTATTTCCTTAAATTAGAATGGGCTGATCACAAAATTATCAATAAGCATAATGATCATTTTGTGATGAATCACAAATAAACCTATATAGCTTATGTCCATTTTTGGCTAAATAATTACTGACAAATGTACATACCCATTTCCTCTGCTGGGTCCCGTCACACAAAAGGCACATACTGACTCTAGATTTTCATTATTTCGTGACCTCTTTTTCAGAGATCTGAGGTCAAACTTGGACCATTCATCACTGACATTCTTAGTAATCCTCTTTTTTTGTTGTACTATTTACCCTTTTGAGGAGACAGTTGCTTACTGCACTATATAATTGGTTGGTTGTAACCTGCTGGCCAGTGGTTTGTTACGCCTGAATGCAACCAATTATAAGTTATCCTGAGTGAATGTCTCATCAGTGGAGTAAATTGTGTGCTGTTAAAGTAATTCAAGGACATTTAAAGCTTCTAAATGAATTAGTGACTGCTTTGCACCACAGAGTGTGTAACTTGCCAATCATGGACGAAAATAGTTCGACCAAATACAGAATGGAAATAAACAGTGGTAAGATGCCATTAAACGTAATTTCTTCTTTCCAAATACACAACATGCTTGTATATAACATGCAGTGGTTTACTTCAGATCTTCACAAAGCTGTCATCTAATTGACTGCCACAGAAGTGTGTAAATACAGCTTAGATAGAGTCTTTTGCATGTGTGCGTTTCAGACGGATACAACCCAAAAAACGGTGCCCACCGCTCCATGCTGCTGTGCCTCTTGATGACATCGTGTGACCTGTCGGACCAAACCAAGGGCTGGAAAACCACACGCAAAATTGCTGTCAGTACATAGTCTACACCAATGTCTATACTTGCATGCATTAAAACTTTACATATGTAACTAAAAATTTTTGTTTTTAATTTATGGTGAACTGCGACACAAAAAAGATGGTTTGGTGTGTATGTCCATTTGTCACCACCTTAGGAAATATCAAGTTAAAGTTATCAAACAATATATGAATCAGCACAAAGATATTTAAGTCATACGCTTGTGAATAGCCTCGTATGGTTTGTGCTACACTCTTTGACAAATGTACTGTCTCTGTTGGTTGACATGCAGTACCAAAACGTTTCTCCAGAGTTATAGCAGCTCCTATTTTCAGCAGTGCATTCCTAAAGATATCCAGTGGCAGTTCCAAATCACTATACAGCAAAACTGACCTCTTTCTGGGACAATAAAGATTATGAAATGCTTAGCTGTACAGTTGGAAACAACCTCTCAGTCTATATCCCATTATTTTCTATTGAAAATTTCTGTGAAACTGCACTCCATTTTAGGATTATTTTTAATCTTGGTCTGCCCCCTTTCCTACACCAAACCCCTGACCCTTGTCCTAAATCCTTCACCCTAAATCTCCTAACACCTACAGCAAATGCACTGTAATCCTGAGTCCCAAAACTGAGAAAACATTTCTGTTTAATTCAAGGTCTAGCTTGTATTGTGGTCAGTTAGTACAATATTTTCTCACTGGCTGGAAAATGCACAGGGATTGAAAACCGCAATCACACCAAATATTGAAATGTAATAAAGGCAAATTACATTTGATCTTAGATTACAGCAATGTTGTGATTCAGCATAGTCATTGCAGTAATATTTGAAAATGTGAGAAAATCTCTCCAAAAGCTAAAAACCGAGACAGGTTATGGTATTATACTATTATTACATAGTAGATTGTAATATATTATTTTAAAATTGATTTATGCTCATTTTATGAAAATCCAAACATCTAAACTGACAGTGGGTTTGTCCCAAGAACATTTCTAAGTAAAGTATTGCAGATTATATTTGATGCTTTATTGTGTGACATTACATAAATAAGTAAGATGTACTTTAAGTTGAACTTAATCAATGTCACTATGAATATGAAATCATATAAACAATAACAGATTTTGTGTCCACAGGAGCTGATTTATAAAGAGTTCTTCTCTCAAGGAGATCTGGTATGTGTCAGTGTAAACTGGCTGTTAAATGGCATGTGAAATTATTTAATACATGGATAAAGTGTGTATCATTTTACACAATAGAAAGCTTATTACACATGTCTGTATTGTGTGTGTGTGTATGTGTGTGTGTGTGTGTGTGTGTGTGTGTGTGTGTGTGTGTGTGTGTGTGTGTGTGTGTGTGTGTGTGTGTGTGTGCGTGTGCGCAGGAAAAAGCCATGGGGAACAGGCCCAGTGAGATGATGGACAGAGAGAAAGCGTACATCCCGGAACTACAAATAAGCTTCATGGAACATATTGCGATGCCCATTTACAAGTGCGTACAAAGAGCTAAAACATTACGTCCTCCCGACCCTAACCCCTTTAATCACATATCATGTTGTCTTAGGGTCAGAACTTTAAATTACATTTGGGTACGTTTTTAATTATTAAAGCTGCTCTTATCAGGATCAAATCACTTATGTGTAAAGTTGTTTGTAGTGACAAACCCACAGATAAAAATCCCTAGACTCCATTTTAGCGTTTTTCAGCTCATTGTTTTGGTTTTATGACCCCACAACTTTATTGTTTTGAATCAGTTCATAAAGTGTCAGGATAACTTTCACATTCCACCACTGCCCTCTGTCCCCTCTGTCCTAGGCTCTTATCCGAGCTGCTTCCTGAGGCCACTGAGCTGTACGAGAGAGTGGCGGCAAATCGGGAGCAGTGGACCAAAGTGTCCCACAAGTTCACCATCCGTGGGTTGCCTAGCAACAACAGCCTAGACTTCCTGGACCAGGAATATGAGCTTCTGCAGTCCCAGGGGGCTTTTGGGAGCGACGACCACTGCCTCAATGGTTGCCTTGACGATGCAGAAGGAGGAAGGGGTCAGTGACAACAGCAGGCTGCTGGCGTTTCTTAAAGTTTTCTGTGGTCCAATAAAAGGCTGAAGATACCTTTTTAGCGACCTAAGAGGGAGGCATCTCTCTGCTGTCAATCACTTAGATGCTTAGCAGGCCATGCAGAATGGACAGGACAAAGTTTCAAACTAATTGAATCAGACAAGTGATTTGAAACGAGCGGATCAATCTGAGCCGGTTCAGTGATTAGATGCCACATGTTGCTCGTGTCTCCAGTTCAGGAAAGCAGAAGGGGGTGACTTTTATGTTTTTCAGCAGCTACACTGGAAAAACAGGTTTTTAACCACAATTCACAAGTTTGTTAATACAGTACTGATCCTGATTGTAAAAACACACATACACACACATATGTACATGTGGATACTGTTTAGACACACAACAGAGGAAAAAAAAATTCTTATGGAAAAAGACTACTTCAACATGTAACAGTGAGACAAAGTGCTATACTTTCTGTAAAACGTTTCATAATAGCTTATATTGATTTCAATGGCTCAGCTTCGTTCACACACAAGCAGCTGCCATAATCTTCACCTGATGCTTATGAATGCATGCTGTATGGACACCTCATGTATTATCTTCGTCAGTGTTGATTTCCCCATGGCTAAGAAATTAATGCAGTCCATTTTTTTATACCCATCAGAACAGATTTTTGTATTCAGTTCTATAACATATATATGATTAATTCATCACCATGAAGTTGTACAAGGGAGATTTAGTTAATTACACAGCATTATAACCCTCATGATTCACTTTTCCTCATGTTTGGGGAGGTTTAAGAGACAAATTGACAATCTCTGATCAATGAGTCACAGATCCCTGGCCATAACACCCCACTTCATGCCTAAAACATTAAAAACACCCTGTGCATATTAACTCCATGTCACTGCATCAAGTATGTATCTACACCTCAAACAAGAGTCGCTCATGACCTAAAAACACACCCTCAGTTTATTTTTCTCTGATATCCTTTCCACTCCCTTGCATCGTTCTCACTTCCTTTTACTTTTTAGTTTACTGATTTCCTCATAAACCACTTTAGATATAGAGCAACCGAACCCCTTTAAAAGATCCATCTCATCTTTTAGTGTAAATGTGCCACAGTAGAGTGTGTTATATGGAGTGTGTCATTGAGTGTGTCATATGGATCTGCCTTATTGCGCATCTTTGCTGCCTTTCTTAGAGCTTTTAATATATGAAAATTGAAATAAAGAGTCGGTTTAGTATGTATGTTGTATATTTGTTATAGACATAGTTTGAGTATAAATGTGGTGAATGAAGGATGAATCACAATGCTCAAAAGATGATTTGTGTAATGCCTGTGTGAAGACCTCAGATGTCATGTTCACTTCTTTCTATTTTTTTTGTTACAACCACCAGTGGCTATAAGGCAGACACAACAGCATTTTTTTCAGTTCTCAATGCATCCAACAAAAAGTTTTTAATAGGATTCTCAGCGTCTGAGAAAAAAAGAAAACAATTGGGGACCATGGGGTTACAATATGCCATATTCAGGTTTACCTTACAATGTTTAAAATAGGAAATGCTGCAGAGTTAGGGTAGGTAACCACAGAATAGTTACACAAAGAGAAACTTCTGTAATGGACACCACTATTGTATGTAAGCTGTGTGTGGAGGGGTGATAGTGAGTGTGCAAATGAGTGGATGGACGAGTGGGTGTGAGAGAGAGAGGGAGAGAGAGAGAGAGAGAGAGAGAGAGAGAGACTGGAGGTAGTTGATCAATAGGGGGAATGCTTAGTATAACCAGTCTTTACAAAGATGGTGTTGATGATGATGAGTAAACCTAAAGTGATATTTGAGTTTCATCAGTCAACAATGCTAATGAAGGTAGATGAAAGCAAAAAAATTCATCAATCATAGGATATAAATATATTTTTTCTTGAAAGGGTCTAATGAGGGTGCATTAGAGAGGAAGGTAAATTGGTAAGCAAAGTGGTTTGATGTATGCGTTATATCTACAGTGGGATAAGCATCAGCGTGATGGGATGGAATCGTTTGATCTGACTTGGTCTGCTTCATGGACTGAATATTTTTTACGGTAAATTTCTCAAAGGACATACAGATGTGTTTGTAGACTCTCTGAGCTCTTTCTCTCACATGTGGTTTCCCCACTTCTATTATTTTCAACCACTGTTTCACATGTACCTGCCTTTTTCATGTGCAATATGAAGTGTCTGCCTCTGTGACCTTGCATAGATTCCTATGTAAATACCTATGCCTCTTGTTAAATTATTATTAGGTCTGAGTTTCCAAAGGCATTTAATTGTTAGGTCATGATGTTTCCATTGATAACAATTCAAATGCCTGTGATCATTTTAATCCTAAAATGCTTTTGGGAGTCCAGACCTAGGCCAGTTTTCTTTACTGAGTGTGTATCTGTCCCTTTAGGTTTGTTTTAGACAGTCAGGGCTAAATGTGCCAAGCAAACATCGTCTATTTCCTGGTCAAGCTGCAAAGTAGAAAAACAGAAATACCTTCAATTATTTTTGTTCTCTAATGTTGGACGGAAGCTGAGGGCTGTGTTCATATAAAACTTTTCTGATACATCATGACCAGGTCTGATATTGCGGCTCATCCAGGAAGTATTAACCCAATCTATTTCCCATTATCACAGAACAACGGGACTCTAACCTGTGATGTAATGTCATTGTAATGATCACCTGTGACATAATTGTTAAAAGTGGCAAAAATATAATTGCTGTAAATATCCAAGTTTTAAAAGAAAATGTTACTTGATTGTTATTAAAACAATGGGAAGTATTTCAATGTATTTAAAGTGGTTGCATCGTGTTCTCTTTTTTTCATACCATTTTTGAACAACCCCAAGCTTAGACAGGAGATAAAAGAAAACCATATGTGTATTTAGGTTATACATATGATATTCTACCACAAATAACAACCCAAATTAATCTGAAATGTATACATGATGCTTATACTGAGGACTAAATCCAGTCATCTGTTATTTGTTTTGTTGAGTTATGAGTGCTGGTGGTCTTGTTCTTCTTCAGATGTAATGAACAAGGACATTGTTGACAAGAAGACAAATGGATGAAATTTTTAGATTTTTGTTCTTTCTTGGAATAAATCTGGTGAAAGGTGTCTTGATTGCTGTAATGAAAAGTGCACACAACACATTATAACCTGTAGCTTCACCATACTTTGCAGTATTACTTCACCATGAACATGTACTTGGTTGCCTGGAAAAAGCTGAGGTGACATTAGGGCTCTGCCACACTGATTTAGTCATCATCACAGTGGCATCTCTGTTATTCCTGTTGGCCTATCACACTGACACTGCATAAACATGGGCAGATTAACACACTGGGGGCCCTGGGGCAAAATCTACTACAGTCCATTACTCACTCCTCACCCCCCAGAAAACAGCAAATTTTCCTCTCCACATTCTGCATGTAGTCAAAGTAAAAGCATTATAACTTGTTTGTACAGTATCTAAAGTTTTTCTTAGGATGAGGCTCCAGTGAGGACATGCCCACATTATATTTGGCCAAGAATTTAATGTATTAAGATCCTAAAACTAACAACATGTGAAATGTGACAAACCTTGCTAGAAACTAAGCTATTTTAATTGAAAGCATTGGATTTGGCATCCCAATAAAAAATGTAATTCCAGTTTAGAGAACCTTTGAATTTAAAATTTAAATTAAATATTTGATTTATGAATTTGAGAAGAATGACATAAACGTATAGACTTTGCAAATATGCCAAGAGGTGCAGGCAGAAAAGGAGTTCATCCAGCTGCCCCAAAGACTTAGGCAGCAAATCCTACCGCAAACTAACCCAATCACACCAAATTAAGCTGGAACAAAAAGAAAACCCATAACATGACACAAAGCAAATCACAGGGTGGACTTTACACCAGCACATTATCTCACCACAGTAGAAAACATAAAATAACAGAATAGAAATTCAGAAACAATTTGACTTTACAATATGCATGTATACATACTGTAACACTGACATGGGCCATTCTGCTGAGTATTTTTTGCATTTATTTATTTTTACTTTTTAGTTTTACTTTTGATACTATACATTTTACATTATTTCTGTAGTTACTTGAGTAAAAGTTTAAATGCAGGACTTTTACTTGTAATGGTGTTTTGTTTGGCAGTGTTGGAAGAAGTATTCAGATGATTTATCTACTTACTGTGTACAAAAAAACTGGTACATGTAAAAGTCCTGCAATCAAAAAGTTACTTAAATTAAATTACATAAGTATTTGCAATAAGATGTACTTAAACTGTCAAAAGTAAAAGTACTCATTATGCAGAATGGCCACTGACAGTGAGGCAATATTACTATATTATTAGATTATTGTTATTGATGCATTCAAATGTAAGCAGTAGTGTACTTGAATGCTGTACATGGGCGTATATCTGATATAACAGTAGGGGGGGACAATAAACATAAAATTTATGAAGAGCAATTTTTGAAGGGGACACAATTAATACAGCCTCAATTATACTCGTAGAGGACATGTGTACACAGAGGAAAGCCTTAATACTATCATTAGTGTAGCATGGAGACTGTACCATTATCCTTCTTTTCAGTGTTTCTCGTGATTCAATAAAAAAAGCTGACTAAATTGACCAAAATATTCTTCTTTAAAACCATGTATTTATTTTTAAGTTGTTTACAATCAAGCCACAAAAATACCTTAAAACATAATGACTTATTTTGAAAAAGTGTCCCCATATAAAAGAAATACAATACTTTTGTACACTTGTTAAATTAGCTGATCATAATGTAAATTAGTGAGCCACTAGTAAAGCTCATCTGCTCACCCTGACAGCCACACACCTCCAAAAATATGAACTAAGCTCAACACACTTACCTGAGACTCTCCACCTGACTGTCCCTGGTCTCCCTGAGACTCTCCACCTGACTGTCCCTGGTCTCCCTGAGACTCTCCACCTGACTGTCCCTGGTCTCCCTGTCCCTCAGTTCTTTCTGTCTCCTTTGCCTGTGACATAGTGACGTTAGTATTTCCAAAAGCACCCATTCTTATAAAGATGTTACCAATGTCTTGATATGAGGACTTATTGTACTTACTTGGCGTTTTGGTGTAGGCCTACTGAAAAAGGATCTTATGCCTGTTTTTCTTTTTCTGTTATTTTATCTGGACAACAACCACACAAATATTTAGCTAACGTCAGATGTCTAAATATGGGTTAGGTTCATAGGTTCACAACGTGGTCATATTATAATAATAAAATGATCTTGCGTCCTTCACATAAATATTAGGTTTCGTCTGGGACAGAGGATATATACTTAACTGATCAGCCACTTAACATCATATGGAACAAAACACAACAGTAGATCTTCAATATTAACCCTAATATTAGTTCACACACATAACGTTAGGCTTATCGCCGTGGTAACGTTAGTTTACAACGTTACATTATATTACACTAACATAGCGAACTTTTTTGTCATGACTAACTCATTAATTACCCAGTATTATTTCTATTTGAGAAAAGAAAAACTTCATCCGATGTTTCATGTTAATAAAATAGCCTTGAACCGCCTACTTACTAGGAGTCGAGTGCAGAGCCTAAAACGTACAGCGGGCAGTGGACCAAACCACTGTGAGGCAACGGAGGGGGGACTCAAAATGTTTCTAAATTTAGAAAGCATTTTGGGGGGTTTGTATTGTTTTACTACTTACACAGGTGGAGGTAAGTTTGAGCACAGTATAACCAACAATGCGTCATATCTTTTGTATGTAAAATCTTGTAAAAGTAACAAGTAGGTGTCACTGTTAAAAGTAGAGGAAAGAAAAGTACAATATTTCCCTTTGAAAACAATATAGTGGAGTAGAAGTAAAAGTAAAATAAAATGGAAGTACTCAAGTAAGCTTCAAGTAAATCAAAATTGAAGTAAAGCTGCTGGATATATTGTGGTATTACTACTTTTATTAGCAAAGTAAGTATTTTCACCACTGTAAAATAGACTCTACTTCCAGTGTAGAATTACAGTACAGAATAAACTATTTAATGAATTGAATATTCAATACTTCCTGCTGCACAGTCTGTAATAGCCTAATTGTGAGTGTGAAAATGTAAATTAAAAGTAAAAGAACAGGTGCAAGTAAAGTTGAGAAAATGTTACAAATTAATACTTTCTCGCGTGACTTGGGCTGGCGTGAGCTCTGCGCAATGTGAACTGCAGGTAGTCCGCCATTGCTGTATGAAAAACTATCGGATTTGGCGTTTGGCTGTCAACAATAAACTTGCGGTGCCGGGACGCGGAGCTACGAGGTCGAGTGAAAGCTCGTCGGCTGCCCCATTAACCAGTAGTCACTCCCGTCCCTCCCTGAAGAATACTTTCATGTGAATACAGAGCCCACGGCCGAGGCAACCATGTCCAATCTCAGCAAAGGCGGCACCAAGAAGGACACCAAAATGAGGATACGGGCCTTTCCTGTAAGTGCACACCGCAATAGGTGCTCTGCTCGCCCGACAGGCGGGGACTCGATCACCGTGGTCTGGGCTGTTGGCTAAATGCTAACCAGCTGGGCAGCAGATATGACTTGCCTATCCGTAAACAAAGTACAGCCTTCAAATGGTCCAGTCTGTTGATTAGGTGGCTACTTTGTTATATTACCAGCTCAGTCGGAAGTTTTAATAATCACTTTAATTGTCTTTAACTGCCTCAGAACTCCCCGAACGTTAGCTAGCAGATTGGATCTGTCGTCATAGCCGATGCTAACGTTAGCCTTGACTCTTGACACTTGTTGTTTTGACTGCTTTTGGCTTTCTTTATCAAATGCATGATGTCTGTGTGTCTGAGCTCTACATTTGTCTGACTTTTGGTGCACTGAAATGCCAGCTAGATTTCCATCTGTATGCAAGAACAAGCAGCATCGTTACGTTTCTACAGCTATAGATGTATGCTAAAATAAACAAATCAGTTAACTCAACCGTAGGTTATGGGTTTGCATCAGTGATTGTAATATGAATATCAGTAAAATATCTAAGTCCTCTTTCTGTCGTTTTTTCAGTGATAAATGGTAATGTAGGATTCCTCTCCTCGTCCACCTGGCACTCCCTTTGTCTGCAAGTCCCTGATAGACCTCATTTATGGATTGACCTCATTCTGCTTAAATTGAAATTTCAGTCTGTCTGTGACTGGCTGTGTGAGACTGTACATCAACCAGATACTTGTTTTGTTACTCCTCTATGAGTAATAGAGTACTTTCAAGTTATGTGCAAGTGACACTGGCTAACTTGTGTTAATACAGGGGACCTTTAGGACCCATGTGAGCCTGTTGAATGTGGCCCAGTCCTTACCGACTTGCAGCTAGAACAGCATCCTGACATGCATGTGTTTGGACTTGTCTGCTTAGAAGGAGCACACACTGTTCCTCCTCACTAGCAGTGGCACACATTAAGTTTTCTCCTTTGACCAACATGGGTTTGGCTATTTGTTTATTACAGTCATGTTTGGACCTTTTGGATATAAGGTGGCATTATTGCCCTTATTGATTCTTCCAGATAGACCTTTTTTTCCAGGCTTAGTAAAACTGTCTCATTTACTTTAATGAGTAGGTAATAAACAATTAAAGCTTGTGAATTGACGATTATTAAATCTTATAGACCTTTAACAAGCCTGTGGTTATTGATGGGGATCAATCAGGTAGACCATTTATTCTTCACCCCGTCCCCTGGCCCACATTTCCAATGCAGAAAGAATCTTGAGGACAAAACTACACAGAGGTGGGAGTCTATCTGCATCGGGAGGCTTGATTTAAAAACAAGATCCTCGCGTCTAAGTGTTGGTACAAAAGATCTTAGGTAATTGTCATCTTATTTAACCCATCACTGGCTACCTTTTGCAGATGACGATGGATGAGAAGTACGTCAACAATATCTGGGACCTTCTGAAAAATGCCATCCAGGAGATTCAGAGGAAGAACAACAGTGGCCTGAGCTTCGAGGAACTGTACAGGAACGCCTACACAATGGTGCTCCACAAACATGGAGAGAAGCTGTACACAGGTCTGCGGGAGGTCGTCACTGAACACCTTATCAACAAAGTAAGACTAACGCAGATTGCAGGTATTTGCTAAACATTAGGCATGATTTGATAACTTTTTTGGGATTACACAAACAAGGTAATTACTCCTGTTGTAAACACATTAGTAATTCCTTAAACTCCCTTGAAATCCTGTGAATCACAAATGTGTTTTTTTTCTTTATCAAAGGAAATGTTAACACAGAGAGGTGCACCTTTTAAGCTTGGTTCATGGCAAATTTAGAAATGCTAAAAATCATAGTTTATCTATGGTAACCGTAACAACAAAGACAATTGACGTGTAAAGTTACTAAAGTAAAATTGTAATCAGTTTTTGATGAATTGAAATGGATTACACCTGGATTGAATTGTGGAGCTGAATTTAAGATGGGCAGTCTCTTTTCAGTGGCCTTCTTGGTGCTAAACAGAATCTGGCATAGACTTTATATTAAGGTTCATGTTACTACTTGTGTCGTCCTTGCAAAACAAAGTTAATATCTGAAAACATGAGCTGTTTCCATTCCAGCAGCCTTGTGAGGGTGAGTGAGTGAGTGTTGAATGCAGTTAGAAAGCTGGGTAATACAATGTCAGAGGTTTTTACACTTGTCTTGTGTGATGGGAGATTTTTAGAACTCTTTAAGGATCATGTAGACCTCCTTTTCCCAAGTTCTGTAACTTGCTTGAAGCGCCTGGGTTTGTGGATAGGGTCCTTAAGTTGTAATTTTGTTCTGGGTTTTCAGCTGCACAATGCTGGTTATCTGTCTGCTAGCCTTTCGTAAAACGGGTTTTGCCTCGTGTGTTACAAGAGCAACCGTATGTCTTTGAATGGCGCCTTAACAGAGCACAATTTTCTCAAACTGGACATTTAGTTTTTTTATTTGCTTGGAGAAATCCATTGAAAGTGAAAGTGGCATCCATGTCAAATGTTAGTGAATTGGATTATTCTAAGTAGTAAAAAAAAAAAAAAAAAAAAACAGGATGGAAATCCAATGCTGATCCTGTAACTATGAGATTAATTTGTTTTAAAATTCCTGCTGATACATGTAAGTTAGAGAACCCATCAGTTAATAGTTTTCCCAAGCTGTCACTTATTTTTTGTTGCATACTGTGTAATTTGTAACAAATTAAGTTTGGCCATGACATCTGTAATGACTGCTTCTGTGCAGTTTATAGTGTGCAGATACCCAATGAGCAATATTTCAGCAGCCTACTGTTGAACAGCAGCCAGATGGTTTCACAGGTTAATTAAATATACATTCTCAACTTGGCAGGTTTAGTAAATTAGCAGTCAGGGAATGTCAACAAGCTGCAGTTCAAAGACGAGAGAGCCAACACCTGAGTGAGTTTTTATTATCTAATAAGTATCCAGATCTCACTTTTGATTGAAGACGGCAGTAATGGTTTACAAATTTATCTCAGACACCTTAAGTATTGAAAACAACTCAAAGATGATGATTTTCGGCTCCAGTGGCGCAATCGGTCAGCGCGCGGTACTTATAAGAAAGATAATGATTTTTCTATTGCATCTCAACTAGTTACTACTACTTAGATCTTAAAGATATAATATAAATGTGTTCCTATGCAGCAGTCACTCTACTTTTCAGTTTGGTTAAATAGAGGCCTATTAATTGCTAGCATCAAGAATTATTGACAGGATTTTTTGTTTTTTTTAAACAATGACACGGTTTGAGTTTAGACTCTAGGCTTCATATGTTGCTAAGCAATTTTCAAGCCAGCATAAAAGAGAAGACAGATACAATTCCTATAATTTCATCTAGACAACGGCTGAAGAAGAGCTTATAATCATGCCCACCTATTTCTACAAAACGCCTGGCCTTCATGGGTTCTACTGTTGTTTCATAGTGACTCAAAAACATGGCAGCAACTATATACACAGTTTTCTTGCTCCATAATATCTAATGTCTAGATGCCAATGGATGAAATCTCACTCTTGTTTCAACTTCAGTTATTCGCAGTGGTCCATCACATCCTTCTAAATAGCATTTCATCAAAAGGTTTTCATAGCCATGAAATTTGCCTTAACAAAAAATAATGAACAAAGTAGGAGAAAATAATAAAGATAAAAAGCAAGTACTGAAAAAATCAAGAAACATAAAGGGGAAATAGAAAAATTAGCAATAAAAATCTGAAAAAATATTGTAGAATATATCTGTTTTTAAAATGAAAAAGCTGGGCACCTGGGTAGCTCACCTGGTAGAGCAGGCACCCATATTTAGAGGTTTACTCTGCGACGCAGCGGCTGCAGGTTCAAATCCACCCTGCGGCCCTTTGCTGCATGTCATTCCCCCTCTCTCTCCCCTTTCATGTCTTAATCTGGCCTAAAATGCCCAAAAAATAATCTTTTAAAATGAGAAAGCTCTACTGTTATGTACAGGAAGGTTCGTAATATGGAATAAGGAATGTGCAAACTTTCACAGTATGAAGTATAAAGGTTATGTGCATCGTACAGAGATAATAATCCAAAATTTGTTAATGTAATGCATTGAGACTGTACGTCAATGTAAAGTGAACATTCATATTTCATTGATTAAACAATAGTTTAGTATATGTATATGGCTGTAATACAGGTATTATTTAATATGATGGACCAGCAGCATAAGAAATTGTCAGAACAGATGAACATAAGCATCAACTAATCAGCACCAAGCAACAGCAGTAACCTCATAATTACTTTTATATGTAAGCCATGAGTGTGCATAATGAGTCTTTGATTGGAAGGCATATTCAGATGCATCTGTTTGCTTCCGTCTTGCACCTCAACATTATTGAGCTGGCTATGAATAAGAAAAAAGTTAATCTTGATCTTGAGAACTAGTAAGGGCAAAGGTGATCATCATCTCTGTCTAGAAGGAGAAGTCTGTGTGCCCTTAAGAATCTTACTCATGGAGAAGTATACAATGCTGAGTCACACTGCAGTGTGGCCACTACCAAGCTTTGTATGCCTGACTAGTAAAGAAAAGGTATTAAAGAAACAGCAAAGTAGGGTCACATTTAAAATACTACATAACCAAGTGTCAGCTTGATGCAACATTTTTTCATTTTGTAGTATACCCACTTCATGCATGTGTGTTTGTCTCCCCGAAAGGTACGAGAAGATGTCCTCAACTCCCTAAACAATAACTTCCTTCAAACCCTAAATCAGGCCTGGAATGACCATCAAACAGCTATGGTGATGATCAGAGACATCCTTATGTATATGGTGAGTTGCTGATGTCTCCTGGGATTCATATTGAACACATTGGCACAGCTTAATAACAGCACACATCCGTGAGGAGAATACAATACAACAGAATTATAAGAGTGAATACTAATCATTGTTTTAGAAAAAGTTGGGCTTCAGTGAAGCTTAAGGTACTTCTTATTCATTCTTTTATTGTGTTTTTATTGTCTTTTAGCCTATCACCTGTTAATTTCATTTTGTTTATTGAATTTTAATTTTTTTCTGTCCTCTAAAGGTGCACCATCATGTAGATTTAAATTATTAAAAACCTTTATTGGCAATAAGAGAACATGTCTATGCAGGACTGAACTTTGTGTAGAGGGAGTGCCAGACATTGTGTGGAAATACACAATGGTCATACTGTATTTGCACATATAATCAACACAGAAGCATATATGTATTTGAAAATGAACCTGAAACTGTTTTAAAGTGTGGTTGTTGTTGAATCATCAATGAAGAATGTAGAACATCAGGTCTGCTTTAGATTTTAGCAATATTTCAGTTGTTATGTCAATGCATAAGTGAGATATATGAACTCTGAAGGCTGAGTCCAGAAGTAAGACTGAAATTAAAATAACCGTTGTACCACACGATCATGCCGTACATCAGGAGTTGATAAGAGGATAAATCTTGTATTCAGTTTAACAACACTTGAGCTTAAACCCACTTTAAAGGATGACGCAGAAACTCATTTAACCACATAAGAGATGTTAAAGGGGAAGATGCATATAGTCTATGCTGACCAAGACATTACTTGTACTTTTTTTGTGTTTGTCTCACAGGATCGGGTGTATGTACAGCAGAACAATGTAGAAAATGTCTACAACCTGGGTCTCATTATCTTTAGGGATCAAGTGGTTCGTTATGGCTGCATCAGAGACCACCTCCGACAGACCCTGCTGGACATGATCGCACGTGAGAGGAAAGGGGAGGTGGTGGACAGGTATATAAAGACTCCCAGACAGGATTGATTGCATAACAAACTCATTAACCGCCAGTTGATGTTGACAAGTTCATTTTTATTTCAGTTTCACATCAATTTTGATGAAAATGGAATTCACATCCTTCATATTTAGTCAGATAATTAAAGGGGCTGTACTCGACATTCAGAACATCCCTGTGTGTGTTGTATTCTGAGCTTCTCAGTTCTTTGTTTTAATAGCCGGTCCGGCCACACATGTATGTTAGTGCATGTGGCCGTAAAAAACAAAGTGAGTATTTCACGTATTTGGGAATGGTCTGTGAGAGCAGTGTAGAAGTAATCCCAGTCCCTTTTTTAAGGAAAATGTTAAATCATCACAGGGTGCACCAATGGGATAAATCTGTGGGGAAAGTGAAAGAGCAGCACTTGCTTCTGCCTCATTACCACCTTTGAGGTGCCCTTGAGCAAGGCCCTTAACCCCAACTGCTCCAGTGGAGCTGCTCAGTGGCCAACAGATCAGACTGTGGTTGTACCGGGCAGCTTCCGGGTGTGAATGTGTGTCAATGTGATCAGGGCGTTCCTGCAAAAGAGAGGCTTCCTTCCCTGAATAAATAAAGGTTAAAACAAAGTACATCTGCTGCAATTAATCTGACTGGGAGGGGAATGCACTGTTTGTTGTTGTTGTTGTTTTCTGTGAACAAATTAATCAGAAGTTAGTTGGCACCAATAGTTAGTGTGAAATGAGCATTCAGAAATGTTTTTTTTGTTTGTTTTCTGCTATGCCTTCAACATTTCGTGTGCTTCTCTTCTCCACCAGGGGGGCCATTAGAAATGCTTGCCAAATGTTAATGATCCTCGGCCTTGAAGGGAGATCTGTTTATGAAGAAGACTTTGAGGCACCGTTCTTAGAAATGTCTGCAGAATTTTTCCAGGTTTGTGGTAGAACATAATTTCCCCAACTGTTCATTGTTTTATCCTGTATTTGGATCTAAATTATATTTCTGTGGTCCTTATAAATAAAATACAGTGTAAATACAGATGATTCTTGAAACCTCTAAGGATCAACAACGCAAAGTTATATATACTGTAGTACGTACTGTAGGCCGGATTACTAAAGTTGTGAAAAAGTGCGAAAATATGCAAAGGAGTTTGAGAAACATTTTTGTCTCTTACAGCGTTTAAGTGTTTCTTGTTTTCATTTAGATGGAGAGCCAAAAGTTCCTTGCAGAAAACAGTGCCAGTGTGTACATAAAGAAGGTGGAAGCCAGAATCAATGAGGAGATTGAGCGGGTGATGCACTGCCTGGATAAATCTACAGAAGAGCCTATTGTCAAGGTGGTGGAACGGGAGCTCATCTCCAAACACATGAAGACAATCGTAGAGATGGAGAACTCTGGCCTGGTCCACATGCTCAAAAACGGGAAGACAGACGGTAAGAGTGCCGCAGTCCTTTGTTGCTTATGCCTCGTGTCTTCAACATTTGTACATTGTCAAATATTTAAATTTAGTAAATTACACATTACACAGGTTACATTTCATATCTCACTCCCAAAAAAAAAAAGAGAGAGAAACGGAAATTCCCAATACTCTAAGCTTTGTTACTGTCACTTGCAAGAGATATAGGTTAATATATATTTTACTAGATCAGTAATGCAGTCGCAATGCTCCCCTTGCTCATTTCACAAACTATAAGATAAAAGGAAAGTAAATTTGATTACTACATTTAGAAGAAACGGGGACTGTAGTGCCGTTGCTTCAGCAATGCCTTCAGGAAAATATTTTCACATCAGTACCCTCAGAGGTATTTCAGTTCACTCTGCACAAATAAGCCTCCTCTAATATGTGTGCTTGTGTGTGTATTCGTGCATATCCATCACAGATTTGGCGTGCATGTACAAGCTGTTCAGCAGGGTTCCCAATGGGCTGAAGACTATGTGTGAGTGTATGAGCTCATACCTGCGGGAGCAAGGAAAGGCTCTCGTGTCAGAGGAGGGAGAGGGAAAGAACCCTGTAGACTACATCCAGGTAAGAGGATGGGGCATCAGGAGACATTAGAGTGCAGCAATGTTTTTGCTTAGTCTTGTGAAACTTGTTGTAACATTTTCAATGAATTTGCTGCTGCAAGAGTAGGAGGCCGTTCTGATGGTACACGCACTCTGTTGAAGCACACTGTAACCAAACCACATACATTTTAGGTGAATAGAGAGATGTAACCTTGTTTGAAATGATGGAGTAATTTCTACAGGCTCTGCACACTTTAGCACACCATTGCGTTCCCAGCCTTAACCATAATGTACTTCCATAGCCTCCCAGCAGAGGATAACTGCTCTGACCCCCTGCGTTTGTGGCCACAAGCCATGATGGTCTCTGTCTGCCCTCAACCACACTGTGTCGTTGCACAGTACTTAATAACATGTGAGGTCATTCAGGCCAAGAGAGAAGGCACTTCTTTTTGAAAGTCTTGTTATTCTCATCTTTCAGTGCTTTTGAAGCTCCTGTGTAAAACCGTCTCTGTGGTTTGCAGTTCCACTCCTGTTCTTCCTCTCGTCTAATTGACAGTAGCGTGACTCTTTGTTGATGAGACCGTCTTTCCCTGTTGGAGTTGTAATTGCTGTGTTAAGCTACTGTTCATGCACGTTGCTGCTGTATTATCCTTAATCATCCCCGTCTCCTTTCCTGCAGGGTTTGCTGGACCTGAAGTCACGTTTCGACCGGTTTCTCCAGGAGTCCTTTAATAATGACCGGCTCTTCAAACAAACTATTGCAGGCGACTTTGAGTACTTCCTTAACCTCAACTCTCGCTCGCCTGAGTACCTCTCACTCTTTATCGACGACAAACTGAAGAAAGGAGTAAAAGGGGTGAGCGCTCTGATGGATACATACTTGTATCTTATGACACACCACATATGTTACTGGCCTGCTTATTCACAAATTAATACCTCAATGCACTATAAAACCATTTTATGCCAGACTACATATCGCCCAAACAAGCAATGCTATTATTGCTTATATTTATAAGTAGGGAATGTCCAAATCATTTATGTGTGTTGGAGTAACTGTGTATCATAGGAAATAGGGAGTCGAGTGGGTTTATCAGATGATTGACTCTGTTTATGAACATCCTATGTAACCTGCATCATTTTGTTTTTTGTCCAGTTGACAGAGCAAGAGGTGGAGTCTATACTGGACAAGGCCATGGTGCTGTTCCGCTTCATGCAGGAGAAGGATGTATTTGAGAGGTACTACAAGCAGCACCTCGCCCGCAGGCTGCTCACCAACAAGAGTGTGTCTGATGACTCTGAGAAGAACATGATCTCAAAGCTCAAGGTAAGCAGGAGTGTGATAGAACTCAATATAACTTTGGAGTAAAATAATGAGATTTTCCTCTAGATGAGGAGATCTGGTTATCCAGCTCCAATGTTTTTTTTTTTTTTTTTTTTTTTTGTTGCCTATCCAATTCTAAAAACGTTCTTAACATTTTTCACATCACTGTGAAGACTTCTTTGAGTCGGCTAAATTTGTAGAGACAACTTGTGTGATCTTGTTTATAGGGTTAGGGGTATCTTAACCCCTGTTGTAGGGATTTAAGCTTCATTCAATGTGTAGGTACATTACAAAGGTTAAAGGAAACATACAGGAAGCAGGCTGTATGAAATTGACAAAGATCTGATGACCATCATATGAGTGTTGATTTACCTTGAACAGCTTTTTAACTAAATGTGATTCTTCTTCTTTTGGTCTTAATTGCTCAGACCGAGTGCGGCTGTCAGTTCACCTCTAAACTGGAGGGCATGTTCCGGGATATGAGCATCTCCAACACCACCATGGATGAGTTTAGACAACATCTACAGACAACTGGGGTGAGGAGACGCTGCATGCCACAACTCAATATGTCAAAATAATGAGCCGATTTGCAAACTGTAATCAGTACATGGCTGCTTGACTGACTGAGCATTGCTGCGTTGCTCAATTACATAATAACAATTATGTACCTAACTATCCATATCCTGGGAATACATGGTGCTAATTTCTGGCTTGTGCTGTGCTGTCACATGGCTTTTTGTCACCAGAGCCTCTGTCACTGTATCTGATTGTCATTGTAGTTTGCTGAATTAAGCGTGATTCATGTTTGGAATTATATTAGAGAACTGTGGAGCATATTCTTTGTTCATGCTTTTGCTTAATCTATAGCTAAAAAGTCCTTTAAAACCTTTTTTTCTAATTTATCTACATTTTTGTCTCGTGAAATTTAAGAGGTTTTGAATTTGTTTGGATGCATCACAGTGATCTGTTTTAGATAAACTGAACTTGTACCTAGTTTGTGTCAATAGCCTTTAATTATGCTTTTTCTAATTAAGTTATGTATTTTTTTATTTATCTGTTTCTAACCTAATTGCACCAATAAAAACCAGTGTAGCAGTGAGCTACGGGGTGTAATTACATCAGCGTAGACTGAAACCTGATTGTGTATCTTGTGTTTTTTCTAACTTCAGGTGTCACTTGGAGGGGTTGATCTCACTGTGAGAGTTCTGACCACGGGATACTGGCCAACACAATCGGCAACACCCAAGTGCAACATCCCCCCTTCACCGCGACATGCATTTGAAGTCTTTAGAAGGTAAGTCAGTTGTACACTAGGAGTTTGTTGCTTATGTGTGTGTGAATGGTTTCATAACGGCACTTTGTTTTTAGTGCAAGGGTTTCTGAAATGTGTGATCCAAAATGAAGAGTCTTACTAAGCCAAATTATGTTTTGTTACAAATGGAAGCTGACCAGACTAACCACCTTGTTTCAGTTCCTGACCCATTATTATTACTATTCAAGGGGTGATTCCGAATAGTCGAATATTTGATGCGTTGATCTAAGGAGCCTGATTCGACTGCCAATCTCAGTAAAGCCCCAGTTGATTCACAACAAGACGAATTGAAACTTGCAATTGTTGGCAACGCGCTGGTCTGCAGTGTTCTTATACCTGCCAGTAAATAAAACCATAAAAGTAGCAAAAAAAGAGGAAATATGCAGTGTTGCGAGAATGGAAGAGAGGACACAGTTAAGTGTAGGCCATCTTATAAAAATGAGTTTTAAGGAGGCGTTTAAAAGCTGCAGTGGAGACAGCCGATCTCGCACTGAGAGGAAGGCTGTTCCAAAGCCAAGGGGCAAAAGCCGAAAATGCACCATCACACTTAGTTCTAGTCTGGTTGGTAGAATAGCTAAAAGATTTTGATCAGCTGATCGTATGGGCTTGGCTGGGCTATAACGGGTTCAAAGCTCTTTAATGTAATCTGTACCATGGACAAGACCATGGGTGGCCTTGTATGTAATTATTCCAATTTTAAGATTATGATATAAATATCAACATATTGCTGTAAATAAAAATGTGTAAATAAATCCAACCGCTCCATGACAGATTTATTCTCAGATGCTAACCCAGAGTGACTCCCCTCTGCTTGTAGGTTTTATCTTGGTAAGCACAGCGGCAGACAACTCACACTGCAGCACCATATGGGCTCTGCAGATCTAAACGCCACTTTCTACGGTCCAATCAAAAAGGTACGTGCCACCTTAAAATGGAACATCAGCACATTTCTAAACCACTGTGATAATTCTGTAGTTTAAAAAACATATTTTTTGATGGTACAGTGTTACAATGATTTACAAACACAACAATTCAAATATTTGTGTCATGTGAATGTTAAGACATAAGTGTTTTTAATTTTCAATGTGTACATTTTACTTTTACTGAGAATGCAAAACTGTCAACTAATTGACACTGGCAGGCTGTCACGTCATTTCTTTCAAGAAGTGGTGATAATTTTGTCTTGTGAAGATGATTTATTATTTCAGCAACAAGGAAATTTACATTTTAACAGAAAACATGATTTCTCATGGAAGGGGATTCTGAATCATGTTCTTAGATTCTGATCTTTCATCCAAACATGTCAAAAGGAGGATGGGTCAGAGGTTGGAGTGGGAGGAGCCCAGGTTACCGGCTCCAACACCAGGAAGCACATCCTGCAGGTCTCCACCTTCCAGATGACCATCCTCATGCTTTTCAACAACAGAGACAAGTCCATATTTGAGGTACACAATTTAATACCTTACTGCCCTACACAATGTAACAGTAAAGCGTTTCTTATATATGAACCAAATCAACCAAAGGGGAATCCGGTCCCAACATTGTCCAGAGTTTACCTTGCACACATGTATCACACAGCAGGAGATTGTCCGTATGAGATGCGTTCTCACTTACTGGAAATACTCCATTGGATTTAGACGAGGGCTGGCACTTGGTTGGAGCAGGCAGCAGATTTACGCAAATTACACTCCACCATGGAGTCGTTGGTCACACACAACCAAGTCTCTTGCCCTTTCTCGAATTTGATTTCGGCATCAGCCCTTACCAATAGAAGTTCTTGAATCTTTATTGTCATCAACAAGTGCACTGGCTTGCTGTAACTTTTTACACATTCTGCACAATCAGAGGTTACACAGACTTTGTACTGGAAGCTGGCAGGGTAAACCCTGTTTGATGTCCAATCCGACTGATTCGGACATTTTCATGCTCGCATGCAGCTTCGCCGGGTAATGTCTAGATCAGGGATCTTCAACAGTGGGTCCGGGATCCCTAGGGGGTCCTCAGAGTCATTGCAGGGGGGCCTCCAAATTATTGTTAATCTTTGAAAGTTTTTTCAAAATGTAAATGTCTTAACATGATTCCATGTTCCATATATTCCATGTAATATATATTATTAGCAAATATAAATCCCCACTGATGATAGGCTTACTGGCCAATAATGTAGTCCCTAATTAAAACATGATTTATGAAATCATGCCAACAATTTTAAGGCTATTTGAATAGCTTAGTATTCTATGCAAAAAAAAGTGTCTATAAATGCTTTAGGCTGCCCTAAAAGTTATTGTAGGACTAGATTAATATCCATCCATCTTCGTCAGCTTATCCTGTATCGGGTCGCGGTGGGAGCAGCTCCAGCAGGGGACCCCAAACTTCTGTGGTGGCAAATTTTATTTTAACCATTTGTTTAATGATATTAACCATTGGTTTGATTGTTTTATAACGCCACAAGATTTAGCTTCTTCATGTGTAGATTCAAAAGGCTCCAAGTGAAATAGTTGGCAACCGTGAACTATAGCCCAGTAGAGTTATTTAGTTCTACTAGCCTGAACCTTCTCACATTGTTGTCTTTTTGCTTAGATAGAAGTGGAGAAGGCCGATGACTGTTTACAACAGTGAGAACTACGTAGGTTTCTGTCTCCTGAGATACAAGTGTTGTTTAGGCTAATGTTAAGAACAGGGACAGAGGGGAAGGTGAGGATGGTTTGACTTTTCATGATGTCCTCTTTTGAACTATGGCCAGGCCATAAGATAAAGTGAGAGGGGTGGCTAAAGAGAGGTTTTGACTATATGATGATGTGATGTTTAGATTTTAGTTTAGAAATGCTCATTCAGTTATACTGCGTGTACTTGTGAATCTGTATTCTCATATTTTGCAAAATATAATAAATGCTCAAAGACCAAATTTTGGTTTGATTCTCAAACAGTCTTTATTCGTATTCATTTTTATCATTGATATTTACTAAACTCTGCTGCTGCAAGAAAATTTCTATCGCACTTCCCTTTCCCGAGCAACATTAACCAGCTCCGACTGGGGGATCCCGAGGCGTTCCCAGGCCAGGTTGGAGATATAATCCCTCCACCTAGTCCTGGGTCTTCCCTGAGGCCTCCTCCCAGCTGGACGTGCCTGGAACACCTCCCTAGGGAGGCGCCCAGGGGGCATCCTTACCAGATGCCCGAACCACCTCAACTGGCTCTTTTCGACGCGAAGGAGCAGCGGCTCTACTCCGTGCTCCTCACGGATGACTGAGCTTCTCACCCTATCTCTAAGGGAGACGCCAGCCACCCTCCTGAGGAAACCCATTTGGGCCGTTTGTACCCTGGATCTCGTTCTTTCGGTCATGACCCAGCCTTCATGACCATAGGTGAGGGTAGGAACGAAAACTGACCGGTAGATTGATAGCTTTGCCTTCTGGCTCAGCTCTCTTTTCGTCGCAACGGTGAGATAAATTGAATGTAATACCGCACCCGCAGCCCTGGCGGAGGCCAACCCTCACCTGAAACGAGTCTGACTTACTGCCGAGAACCCGGACACAGCTCTCGCTTTGGTTGTACAGAGATTGATGGCCCTGAGAAGAGACCCCCTCACCTCATACTCCCGCAGCACCTCCCACAGTATCTCCCGGGGGACCCGGTCATACGCCTTTTCCAGATCCACAAAACACATGTAGACCGGCTGGGCATACTCCCAGGCTCCCTCCAGGATCCTTGCGAGAGCAAAGATCTGGTCCGTTGTTCCACGACCAGGACGGAATCCGCATTGTTTCTCCTCAACCCGAGGTTCGACTATCAGCCGAACCCTCCTTTCCAGCACCTTGGAGTAGACTTGACCAGGGAGGCTGAGAAGTGTGATACCCCTGTAATTGGCACACACCGTCTGGTCCCCCTTTTTAAAAAGGGGAACCACCACGCCGGTCTGCTACTCCTTTGGCACCGTCCCAGATTTCCACGCAATGTTGAAGAGGCGTGTCAACCAGGACAGCCCCTCCACACCCAGAGCCTTGAGCATTTCTGGACGGATCTCATCAATTCCTGGGGCTTTGCCACTGTGGAGTTGTTTGACTACATCAGTGACCTCCGCCTGGGAAATTGACAATGATCCCCCATCATCCTCCAGCTCTGCCTCTAACATAGAGGGCACCCGAGTGTCCAAAACACACGGCCTCAGGTCAGATGAAACGATTATAAAATCGATCATTGACCTTTGGCCTAGGGTGCTCTGGTACCAGGTACACTTAGGAGCATCCCTATGTTCGAACATGGTGTTCGTTATAGACAATCCATGACTAGCACAGAAGTCCAACAACAAACAACCACTCTGGTTTAGATCAGGGAGGCCGTTCCTCCCAATCACGCCTCTCCATGTGTCTCCATCATTGCCCACGTGCGCGTTGAAGTCCCCCAGCAGAACAATGGAGTCCCCCACTGGAGCCCCATGCAGGACTCCAGTCAAGGTCTCCAAGAAGGCTGAATACGCCGAACTCCTGTTTGGTGCATATGCACAAACGGTCAGAGTTTTCCCCAGCGCAGGCGTAAGGAGGCGACCCTCTCGTCCACCGGGGTAAACTCCAACGTAGCGGCGCTCAGCCGGGGGCTTGTGAGTATCCCCACACCCGCCCGGCGCCTCACACCCTGGGCAACTCCGGAGAAGAAAAGAGTCCAACCCCTATCCAGGAGTATGGTTCCAGAACCGAGACTATGCGTAGAGGTAAGCCCCACCAGATCTAACCGGTAGCGCTCCACCTCCCGCACCAGTTCCGGCTCCTTCCCCCACAGAGAGGTGACGTTCCACGTCCCCAGAGCCAGCGTCTGCCGCCCGGGTCTGGTCCGTCGAGGCCCCTGACCTTTACTGCCACCCGTGTGACAACGCACCCGACCCCAGCGGTTCCTCCCACAGGTGGTGGGACCATGGGCTGGAGAGATGGGAGCCACGTAGCTTTTCCTGGCTGTGCCCGGCCGGGCTCCAGGCAAACCCAGCCACCAGGCGCTCGCCGACGAGCCCGCCATCTGGGCCTGGCTCCAGACGGGGGCCCCGTGCTTCCTCCGGGCAGGGTCAATCCATCTCTACCTCGTTTATTCATTGGGGGTTTTGAACCATTCTTTGTCTGGCCCCTCACCTGAGACCACTTTGCCTTGGGAGACCCTACCAGGAGCACACAGCTCCAGACAACACAGCCCTCAGGTTCACAGACACACAAACCTCTCCACCACGATAAGGTGATGGTTAACGGAGAGGTAGATTAATATGCAACTTTATTTTATACAACCTATGTAGTAGGGGGTCCCTGATCCGTCTCTATTTCAGTTAAGGGGTCCTTGGCTTAAAAAACGTTGAAGACCACTGGTCTAGATAATTTCAGGTTGCAGTTCATTTGTGAAAGCCGCTTATGTTAGGGTTCCCCAAGTTTGACAAAAACAGAAGACAAACACAACCTGTTTATTGATCCAGTACAATTTCAGCAGGAAAAAGGCAGTTTAAGATTCTTGCTTTTCTCTCTGTTACGACTTGCTTATTGTTTTATCATGATCCCGAACTTGATCTTTACACCCTGTAGGAGATCCAGCAGGAGACGGACATTCCAGAGAGGGAGCTGGTGCGAGCGCTGCAGTCTCTGGCCTGTGGGAAGCCCACTCAGAGAGTTCTCACCAAGGAGCCCAAGTCCAAGGAGATCGAGAATGGCCATGTGTTTACAGTCAATGACCAGTTTACCTCCAAACTTCACCGTGTCAAGATCCAGACAGGTACACAAAATCATGATGTCTTCTTAAGACCTGCACAGTAATGTATTTTGAATTTCTGATTGTTGAAAGTGGTCTTGCGCTTTCTGAAGATATAAAACGGTTCATAAAATTACAACACTGAACTGTAATGCAGCCTTAAAGAGAAGGAAAGATATTAGGTAGTACGATATTTTGATTCAGTAAACAATTAAATGCATAAGCCCCATGTACCACATGTATAAATGTGTAAAACAACTTAAATAGTGCCGGTCACCTCATCATAGTCAAGTTATTTTAAGCACTTATTTGGGAAAAGAACATGTATACCTTCAGCCACACTTAACTACTTGTTTCTTTTATTTATTTTCCTTTTGTTGTGCACTACCTAGTGGCTGCTAAACAAGGGGAGTCAGACCCGGAGAGGAAGGAGACGCGACAGAAAGTGGACGACGACAGAAAGCATGAGATCGAAGCAGCCATCGTTCGCATTATGAAGTCCAGAAAGAAGATGCAGCACAATGTTCTAGTAGCTGAGGTCAGTAAGCTGAAATGGTTTCATTAACTCCCGCATTAGCATATTTACTTTATGATTTACAAGAAGTAGTCCTCAGCACGGAAACGTTGAAAGTTTCACCCCATACAGTCAATAATAGGAAGTCCTACTATAATCCAATTATAATATAATATTACTATAATTTTTTTTTTGTTTTTGTTTTTTTTGCCCACAATTGACAGTCCAGTATTGTAAAAGAACAGAAAATAAAGGCAAAAGATGTAAAACATGGTGATGATCATAGTTAGGGTTGGGTACCGAAACGCGGTGCCAATAGGGCACCAGTTCCGACGTAAACGCTAGTAACTAGTATAAGACCGAACATTTCGGTGCCTCATTTCGGTGCCTGCACGGGACGCTACGTTACCATTAGCTAGTAGCTGGATTAAACCCAATGGTTAAAATGCTGACAGCTTACGTTAAGTGTGACTGTATTTCCCTGTAGAGGATTCCAACACCGGGAGGTAACTCTGCACCTGCCGTTGTCGGAAAAACAACACTGACGATGTGTTTACTTGAAACTCGCCAGTCTAGTGGTGCATTTTAAGTTATTGTAAAATACCCTTTTCCCATCTGGTGCTTGTTTTTCTTGTTTACCAGCAATTTACTGGTGAAATAAGTCATTGTTATAAGTTATTGTTATTACATTATTAATCAATCATTTAATTTTGACCATATGGCCTTAGCAAAAAACAAGCCGTTCTTTAATGTCGCAAACTGTCATTTTGTGCTTTATATATATATATATATATATATATATATATATATATATATATATATATAATATAAAAATAAAGTTCAGGCACCGTTTTAAAAGTATCCTTTTAGCACCGGTATCAGAAAAAAACCAAACGATACCAAACCCTAATCATGGTAATAAAATGAGAGTAGTGAGGATGATGATGATGATGATGATGGGGTGAAAAGTATGATGTACTGATGATGTTACTGTTTTTGGTGTCTTCACAGGTCACGCAGCAGTTACGAGCACGATTCCTCCCTAGCCCTGTAGTCATCAAGAAGCGCATTGAAGGACTCATTGAGAGGGAATATTTGGCACGAACACCGGAGGACCGCAAAGTGTACACTTATGTAGCATAAGACAATGAATTCAATGAAAGCTAACATCGAGTTGAGTGAAACAGAGCCTTGTGTTTTTTGGACTGCAATGCATTTGAATGAACTTGGAAGTGCTTTCATCATTGATTCTGGGAAACACTGGGAAGCTTACATTTTCTTCCATAAAAATGTGTAAAAAGAAAAATAATGCAAAAGATGGGGAAGTTTTCTAGCAATATTAGATTTCTTCTGCTGAGAGAAATGGAAGGAGGGGATCTAGTTTTGTACAAAATCATGTTTCTTGTGGCCTTTGGAGAGAATTGGGAGAGCCTGTTTGCGAATTAACTATGTGCTATTGAGAACGAGCTTAAACATGTTAAAGCAAACGTGAGGCTACATGGAGACCAAGAAACCATTTGAATTCACTCCCCTGTTTTAAATGTTGATGTCAATGTGTTATGTTTATTTTTGTGGCACATTGATGGCTGTACAAGTTGACAGACACTTTTGGCCTTTTCCTCCCAGAGGATTTTAAATTTAAAGAAGAGGACAAAGTGTTAACTGTTACAGACCTGGTTTACTACAGCAGTAAAAGACATTGCAAGTACTGGAGAAAACATGAAGAGTGCTTAATTTATGTTTAAAATATGTCTTTCTTTTGAGGTTGTTTTTAATGTCTGAAATGAATTAAGTGCACCTCACATAGCTGAAATATTTAATGCCATTTTCAATGTTTTGGCCAGGTCTGAACTAGTGTTTGGAGAGATTAAGAGCTGTAGCTTCACAGCATGCTTTTATCTATCTGATCAATCAGGGCAATAAGACACATGAAAGCTCCATATATGGTGTTTTGTCTCTCATGACACATATTTCACTTCAGGCCTGCTGTATGATCGGCCAAAAAAATGTTCTCCTCTCCGAATGGAAGGTTCCTTGTGGTGCAGCTTTCAAAGCAGATATTTTTTTTTTTTTTTTTTTTTTTTTTTTTTCTCCATTCTTGACTGCATTTTCGAAAGGGTGGAACCAGTCTAGCACCATGTTCTAATGTGTACAAATTGTAAAATAATTATTGTACTCACTGCAAAGGTGGATTGTACAGGGCCTTGTTTTCATCATATTAAATGTAGAATAAAAAAAATGAAGGGATGGGTTTTTCTTTTATATCTTTCATGCGAAGGCCTTGGCAAACCTCAGAAGTACTCTCTAGTCTCTAACCATAATTAAAGCTTAGCTTAGTGTTCACAGGAGGAACTTTATATGCATCTGTACATTGTTTACTACAGTATTTTGAGATGGAAGTGCCACTTTTTTCTTTTTCTTTCCAGAAAACAAACTTGCTTAAAATGTTGAAACTGAGTGGTGTAGATTCAACTGTATGGTCACTTTGGAGGCTATAGTTTGTGTTGCTGTCGATTCATTTTGTTATACCGAGAGCTGATCCTAATGTTAACCCTCAAATATAAAATTAATCAACAAAGTTTTCCCAGCAACACATGATTTAGGTAAGCACATGTGTTTACAGCGGCTGCAATATCTTTGTTTACATTGAATGTTCAGCTAAACTTAACACCTCCAGCTTAAATTTAAAAACACCTTCAGGAAGACAGGAATTTTAGAATTTGGGATGGCACTACATAAAACTACATTCGGTTAAACTGTACTGGTTAATCCTAATTCTTCTCGATCGACATTTCATGTAAAGCTTCTGTGTAGTCTCCCGAACCTTCACATATCCAGAGTCAAGCTGCTCCTGAGTTTTTCCTTAACACCACAAACTAGATAGATAGATAGATAGATAGATAGATAGATGGACTTTATTAACCCCAAACTGGGAAATTACTCTGTTAAAAGCAGCAAGTAGCAAATTACCAAGGACATACACACGTACTTACTCACACACAAACCAAAAATACAAGAAATATACTAGAAATAATAAATAAGATTAAAAAAATTAAGATAAAATAAGATAGCAAAGATTTTTTTTAAATGCCAGAACTACTGGAAAATATACGTAGATGAATGAACAAGAATGTACACGTAAGTGTAGAATACAATTTACAACCTACATACCTTGTATATATCACAAAATAAAATATGTATAATGTTAGATATTAAATATGAAGTGACCAGTGTGCTAGTAGCATAAGAGTGCAATATTGTAATGTGTGAGGTAATGAGATAGTTATCTCACACACAGCTGTGAATTGTTGTACAGTTTAATGGAATGAAGCAGGAATGATTTCTTGTAGCAGTCCGTGCAACATCGAAGCTGTCGAAGCCTCTTGGAGAAGGTGCTCCACTGGTGGACCAGTGTGGGGTGGTCTGGGTTATCCATGATAACCTCCTCTCCACCAAAGCTTCAGATGTCTCCTGAAAGCCTTCAAAATGACCACAAAGTTGAAGCAGAATTAAATAACACCTCATAATTATAGCAGCGATGGTTGGGGCCGAGCATTTTGAGAAAGGAAATGAAAAAGGCGGTGGATAGAGAAGAGAAAAATGGCAAATAAAATGAAGATTCTTGTCTGCAGAAGTGACAAACAGAGACATTCCTGCTCATCCATTGAGTATGCCCAATACAGGCATACTGCCTAAGTAAAGGTTGGTGAATGGTGTAGGGGATTTGAACTCCTAACCTCTCACACTGAAAACCAGTATCAACTTGGTTGAGCTACCTATCCCCCAGTAGTGTAATCTAATGTACTGTAGTGGGTATACTGTACTATGTATATATGTATGGGCCTATACTGTATGGCCCAGAATGGGAAGTTTTGAGCATCAACAACTTAATTTCCTGCATTCTGACACACTTTTATGCACCAATTTAAGGTGGAAATACCTTTATTTAGCCTATGTGAAGAAGAAAAACAGAGATGACAATTCAAAATATATCAAAATTACAATGCAAAGTATGTTGTTGCGTGTCATTGGGCATTTTTAAGTGGGTATATGGAAATCCTGGAGCTTTCTTAGTGGGTATACTGTGTATACCTGCGTATCATGTAGACTACACCACTGCTATCCCCACAGCATAAAGCCAGAGTACACAGTGGCATGTTAAAAGAACACGCCGACTTATTTGGAATTTAGCTTATTCACCGTAACCCCCAGAGTTAGACAAGTCGATACATACCCTTCTCATCTCCGTGCGTGCTGTAATGCTGTCTGACGGCTCCAGCGGCATCAGCCCATCACAGAACATGCAGGTGAATGGTTCCAGCAATCCTACTGCTCCAAATAAGTGACAAAATAACGCCAACATGTTCCTATTTACATGTTGTGATTTATAGAGTCTAGCGTGTACAAAAACAACGTAACATGAGACACAGCCGTTTTTCTAACTGTAAACAAACCGGGAACTATATTCTCAGGCGGAAGAATATAGTACTTGGGCGGAGTGATATGCTCGCAGCAAGCCTGTCTGAGAATATAGTTCCCGGTTTGTTTACTGTTAGAAGATGGCTGTGTCTTATGTTATTTTGTTTTTTGTACAATCTGTGACTATACAAATCACAACATGTAAATAGGAACATGTTGGCGTTATTTTGTCACTTTTGTCACAATTCGGAGCAGTAAGCTAGTTGGAACCAGTTACCTGCAGGATCTGTGCTGGGCTAAGCTAATGCTGGAACCGTCAGACACCGTTACAGCACGCACGGAGATGAGAAGGATATGTATTGACTTGTCTTACTCTGGGGGTTACGGTGAATAAGCTAAATTCCCAATAAGTCGGCGTGTTCCTTTAAACTAGGACTCAAACTAATGAGCTGATCATTTCAGACAGGTAAGTTGATTCTGATAAGCTAAAACATGCAGGTCAAGGTGTCCAAAGAGCTTTGATATTTCATTGATCATAAGAGAAATTCTGAGTATTTGTGAACTTTGTCTAGTAAGGTCTGTAATTTATTTTTACTTAGTCAATCCGGGTCAATGGAATTGCAATGCAAATGCAGGATTTTAAAATACTGTCAAAAGTTAATGTAAACTTTGTCTAGACAACATATAGATGCCTGAAGTTTTTAATTTATTTATTTAGTCAACCTGAGTTGACAGAATACCATGACTTTACTTAACTGGACTGATTGTTAATTTGAATCAGGTGTTTTAATGCAGAGACACATAAATAAATATATTCACTTTTTGAGATACAATTCTGAAATTTTGCACATTAAATCTACAGTGACCTCTAAATGTTGTGAGATAGGTTTTGCAGTTTTTGCAAAAAGTAGATATACTTCAAAATTGCTACTGGGTAAAAGCAGAGTATAGTTTCTGCTCTATTGGGGCTACAGTTTGACGTAAGTTGCGACATTGTAGCATGTATGGTGGCTGTTTATTTGTTTAATATTGAACACTTTGAGTCTCCATACTTTAAGATAAGATGTATTTTTTTGGACTGCATTAGTTTTTGCTAGGTAACGTTATAGAATACAGAGACTGTATGCAATAAACGCAACTGATAGCATGTCTTTTCACAGGTCTTGTCAAAACCCGCGGTGTGTTGCAAAAGCGAGTTTAATGCTCTTAACAAGGTATTAACAAACAGTGTCTTTAATGTTCAGGGTTTAGAGCCTCCCCTCCATACGTCCCCTGCACTTCTAAATCTACCAGCCCGTCTGGACGGTCTCCTTTGTCTTCTCATATTGTTAGACGCATGCCATCTGCTCCATGTTATTATAGGCGGCTTTAGATTGAAAGCAGCACAACTTCTGTGGGTCCCTTTCGCCCAGACTTTAGCCTCAGCTGCTTCCTAAACATAGTCCAGCATGCCAAACTTAATTGGGGGCACCTCCAGTTTTTTGTTTTTTCCTACAAAATAGTCAGAGCCTGCCCTGTATTTTAACATAACGGTGTATCGTTGCTCGGTGACGTCAGCGTCCCAGCAAAAGAGTCCCCCTTTTTTTTTTTTTGCAGTGTGTAGACAGGATGCTTTTCACTCTTAGCCCGGACTGTTGCAAACACCGCTCAAGCTTTCTGTGCAGATGGCTCGACTAAATGTGAAAGAAGGTGTAACGTTAGCTATTGGGCAATGTTTCGAAGAGCAGCGCTGTTAAAGAGAGCCGACGATGAAAACGTGGACTCCGGAGCTGAAACTGCCGAGTAAGTCAACTTGTCTCATCGCTAGCTAACGGGGCTAACGTTAGCTAGCCTTTAGCTAAGCCATTGGAGCCACAATGGAAAATCGTTTTGACCAAGACAGTGAATCGTGAACGGGACTAACATTTTAAACCAGCAACTTAACTGTTGTTTTAACATCTTAGCACTTTACTATAGGTGTTTTAAACGGTTGTACTCTTCAATGTATTTTCTCATAAATTGGCTGTTTACGCTTATGTTAGCTACCAACAAATAATGGGTTGTCATGGTGACCAAAGGGGCATGCTGTTTCCAAGCCAGCCACCACACGATGGAGACATATTTTTGTCTTTCCTCCAGCCAATGTAAACCCCCCAAAAGTGTTTGAGAATTAATCACTCATGTGCTTTTTATTGTGTCTTATTCAGATCTGACTGCTGCAGGATGTCATCATCTGGCAGTAAGTATTCTTTCACTGATACTGAAGTTAAATGGCACTCCAGTAATTTTAAATTGTACTTTTATAAATTTAGGAGACTCAGAAGAGACAGATTTAAAATAAGAGTGGTCAAAAGTGATGCAGCAGAGACCTAGTTCTTCTAATACATCCATGACCAAGATTCACTACACTTACAAAGGCCGAGTCCAGCGTTACTTAGGAGATGGGAAGTGTGTACCATTTCATACCATTGGGGCATCAATGCGCTTTAAAGAGAATCTTTGCTTATACCTCCCCCCCCCCATATCTTTTAAACTCCATGCCACCAATGTGTACTCTTCGTGTTAACTTTCAAAATTGAAAATCTCCCAAGTTCAAGTTGAGGTTACCATGTTAACATCGTCTGGATTTATTTATTCTTCAGGTATGGTCACATTAGCCTTGTGTTAAGGAAAGTGTCCAAGTTTCAGCCTCAAATTAGTATGTGATATCACACTTCCAATCTGGGTTTGTTTTGGCACTAAACACATTCCTAAATGTGTTAGTTGTAATGTGACTGTAACGTCTGGCGGATCCACACAGCATTCCAGGATGGGAAAAAAACATAGACATAGACTATACTCCCCATGACAAGGACACTGATCTTGATGTGTCAAATTGGGAGAGTACCCTTTTAACTAACAAGACATTTGTTATGGCTTCTTCTAAAATCTCTGTGCTGCCTGGTTTTAGCATTTGCAGGTTTTGCAATCAATCAATCAATTATATATGTGTGTGTGTGTGTGTGTGTGTGTGTGTGTGTGTGTGTGTGTGTGTGTGTGTGTGTGTGTGTGTGTGTGTGTGTGTGTGTGTGTGTGTAACCCTAGTTGAGCATATGAGCAGTCGGGTCAGGCAGCAGCGGCAGCAACAGCTCCTGCTAATGAACTTGCATCTGCTGGCCAACCCTGGAGACTCACTGCTGCTGCAGCACACCCTGGATCGCCTCCTCCGTTGGCTCTGTCCAAGCTTACACATCTTCCATGTGTCAGAGAGGGCCTCACCATTTAGAAGTTACACCCGCCTCTGCCCTGTGGCAGGTAAGGATCCTTACTGTGTGGTCTTGTATTTATTTAAGAATCTAAGATGGTAATCGGGTCTCAGGTATTTAATTGGCAGGGATGCAACACTCTGTTGTGCCCGTACAACCTCATTGCACATTCTGATGCTGTATTATGCTCATAAAGAGGAAACATGTTTACAGAAATTTAAACTATTTTCATGTAAAAAAAAACCTCAAATGTACTTTTAACTGAATACTACATTTACTCTGTCTCTGTGGATGGAGTAAACATGTCATCCCACAACAAGCTGCCCTTGTTAGAACTGCATCTGTTTTTATTTAAGGTTGATTGAGAATAAATATTTTTCCAAAAATGTTTCAGGCTACCCATCTCTGGCCATCACCTTCTTCCTCCATGAGGCCTATGGAGAGGAGCGAATCCTCAAAGTGCTGGACTTCTTTCAGCGTCCACCCTGGCAGTACCACCACACTGAGACCTGCGGCAGCCGAACTGGAGGGGTCCACATTACCTCCAGCAGCTCCCCCGCCAATGCCATGCTGCGGCCCTACCTCCTGCCTAGCAGAGACTTCTATAGTTTGGGTGCAGGTATGCCTGTGTGGGGGGTTCGACCAGTCCACTGCGGAGGTGAAATACTACGTGTGACACTCTACAGTGCATATGACAACTATGAGGATGCTGTGCGGCTCTATGAGACAGTGCTGCAGCGACAGGCAGAGGAGCAGAAGACTGGCTTCTGCTGGTTCACTCTCCACACAGGTACGTCTTGTTGCACTTTGAGTTTTATAGTATTTATATTCTAAAGCAATAACAATTAAAGCATTCAAGTCCAGCTTTAAGGCTTAGCTTTTTTATTATAATAAGAAGGAAAGCAAATAGGCAGGGAAGTGAGACAAAATCACTTGTTTTTCATACAGAGCCCGGGTTGTGCCTGCAGCTGGCTTTGAAACAGTTGTCACCAGGGGTTAGAGTGGAGCCGTGCAGCTCGGCTGTGCTGCAGTTTAGTGTGGAAGAAATTGGCCAGCTAGTCCCTCTGTTGCCCAACCCCTGTACCCCTATCAGCACTACACGCTGGCAGACAGAAGACCTGGATGGCAACAAGGTTCTCTTCCAGGTAAGTGTATCCTCAAATACACCATCAAATGTGTCAAAATGTGCAAATGCTATATGTTGCCTGATGCCTAATGTTGAGGACATGATTGTTCAATTCCTGCTTTTTAATTATGTTTTACATGCAGCTTAGTGACCAATGTTGTGTGATTTTTTTTTTTTAAAGTCCTTTCCAGTCTTTAGTCTGCCCCACTTGATTTATGTCAGGATTAATCATGAAGCTTGTCATCAGTGTGAAACAGTCCTACATTAACTGTAAACACACAGCAATCTGCAGGTTTACTCTATATTTATCTCACAACATATAGAGTCCAAAGAGCAGTTTGTTTTTTGTTTGCACTTCGTTTTGCTAAAATGTTATTGGTAGAACGGAACATTTTGTACACTGTGTAGCTTGCCCTCAAGGGAATAACGAGTTTGATTTTGAGGGACAGCAGCAGTTGTGAAATGAAGGAATGTTAATGTGTTGCCTTGTCATGTTATGTTTAAGACAAAATGATCATCATTTAATCTGGAATACATGCTGCATGCACAACATTATTTTCATTATGCAATGCACACTTATCACACTTGCAGCTAACTACAGTTATCTGCCATTAGCGGTTAATTTACAAGTAAAGCTATCTATCCAAAACTCTGTAAATCATCTTGGTACTGTATTCCCTGTTGTCAAACCGGCCTTATAACATTTATGACATCTTAATGAAAAGTAAAAATGGTACCACTGTACTTAAAGTCAAGGGAACTATTCATGACACAATTATAAAAGCATGTGGATGATCTTTCACTCAAAGAAAAATATTCATAACACAATTATAATGGTCTCATGACAGCCAATGTCAAAACCAACCACTTATGACCCTTTAATGTAATGTTTACACATGAAGCTTTTTTAAGTTTGATAATTAGGCCTTCTATGAAATATGTATGGTTATGTTGTCTAGTTTAATGCAAAGTTGGCATATAATAGATATCTCAAATAATGTCAACATTGTATTAAAATACATCATAATGATAATAATCATAATTTACAAAATTACTCTTAATGACGACAGTCATAAACATTTATAAAGACTCCTTTATATTCATGACAGATGTCATGGTTGTTACAGTGTCATGTCAGTCTTATACCCCTTTAAATAAAGTTACTGATTTTAGATCAGTTATATTTGTACCAAATGATAGAGTAGAGCAAGTTGGGAGCGGAAAATCATATTAGGTGAGCGCCTGCTTTTGTCACATCTCAGGTTTTTAACAATGTCACATAACACAAACCTGATAAGACATAGCCCAACAAAATTAAACAGGTTAACAAAATATATCTTAGCCAAGGAGCCAGGATTCTTTAGCCTGTTCAAACCACAGAATAATCAGTGTCGACTGTCACATGTCATTCATTAGCTCGGAATAAAGAAATCAAGCTTTTAACAGACTAGCCTCATAAGATAAAACAGCATTGGTTCAATCTTCCAGTGATGATGAAATAAAAAATGTGTGGATGCTTGTGGTTGCTGTCTTTCATGGAGCCAACTAAAAGCTGTCACAGTAGCATATGTTAAATGTGTATAGTAATTCTGTCTAAGTTACTTAACTTGCTTAAATCTCTTTAGTCCTGGTGTAAATCATAATCCCTCTCCTTCTGTCCTTCTGTGCTGCAGGTGAAAACCCCGGCTCAACCTCAGCGGCCTCTGACCTGTGCTTTCCCCCTGACATACCCCAGCGTGTCCCCTCGAGGAATGCAGCTCAGGAGCTTGGGACAGGGCCACAGCCTGTCGCCCTGCAGCCTCACAACGCCCCTGCCCTGGCAAACACACAGGCAAGGCAAGTACACAGAAGTGTAAACTGTGTTCACAGCATTTTTTGTTGATGTTTTTTTGTGGCATAATACTATGACTTTTTATGACATACTGTGACATACTATACTTTTTTTTTACATACTATACTATGTCTTTTTTATGACATACTATGCTATGATTTTTTTGTGACATACTATACTATGACATTTTCACGACATACTATACTATGACATATTTTATGAATAATATACCATGACTTTTTTGTGACCTACTATACTATGACTTTTTTAACATTTGTATGACATAGTATACTATGACATGTTTATGACATACTATGCTATGACTTTTTATGACATGCTATACTATGACATTTTCATGACATACTATACTATGAGTTTTTATGACATTTCTATGACATACTATGCTATGAATTTTTATGACATACTATACTATGACTTTTTTGACATTTTTAAATACTATGACTTTTTTACATACTATATTATGACTTTTTCATGACACTATGCTATGACTTTTTCTGACATGCTATACTATGACTTTTTTATGATTTTTTTGTGACATACTATACTTTAAGGGGCCGTTTAGGCCATATATCAAGAATGCATACACATACTCTACTTTTACCTTGTACACACATAAAAAGCATAGTATAATATGTCGAAAAAGTCATTATCAGTCAGTATGTTGAAGATTTGATCCCTCAACCTCCAATTTTCATTTTATCTCCAGCAGCTTATCTCACTGAGCAATTTGTGAAGCTCATAATGCATTTGTTTGGTGGTGTACTTATTGTTCACATTACTGAAGACGTAAAAAGTCATAGTATAGTATGTCGAAAAAGGTCTAATAAAAGTCATAGTATAGTATGTTGAAAAAGGTCTTAAAAAAGTCATAGTATAGTATGTCGAAGAGTTGAGCTCTGAACCTCCAATCTTCATTTTATCTCTAGCAGTTTATCTCACTGAGCTATTTCTGAAGCTTTGGTTGGTTCAGCGTTGTATTTATTGTTCACATTACGGAAGACAAAAAAAGTCATAGTGTAGCATGTCGAAAAAAGTCATAGTATAGTATAGGCACCTAGATAGCTCAGTTGGTAGAGTGGGCACCCATATATAGAGGTTTACTCCTCGATGCAGCAGGCCGGGGTTCGACTCGGGCCTGCGGCCCTTTGCTGCATGTCATTCCCCCTCTCTTTCCGATTTCATGTCTTCAGCTGTCCTGTCAAGAAAGGCCTACATTTTTTTTTTATAAAAGTCATAGTATGTCGAAAAAGTCTTAAAAAAGTCGTAGTACAATATGTTGGAAAAAAAGTCATATTATGACCTCCTGTCTTCATTTTATCTCTAGCAGTTTATCTTACTGAGGTCGTAATGCATTGGTTCGGCGTTGCATTTATTGTTCACATTACTGAAGACGTAAAAATGTCATAGTATATAGGCCTAGTATGTCAACAAAAAGTCAAAACGTAGTATGTCGAAAAGAATAATGAAAAAGTCGTAGTTATAGTATGTCGAAAAAGTCATAAAAAATTCACAGTATAGTATGTCGGAAAAAAGGCATAGTATAGTTTGTGGGAAAAAAATCATAAAAAAGCATAGTATAGTATGTTGAAAAAGTCTTTTAAAAAGTCATAGCACAGTATGTCGGAAAAAAGTCATAGTATAGTATGTTGAAAAACGGCATAGTATAGTATGTCGAAAAAAAGGCATAAAAAAGTCGAGCTCTGAACCTCCAATCTACATTTTATCTTTAGCAGCTTATCTCACTGAGCTATTTGTGAAGCTCATAATGCATTGGTTCGGCGGTGTACTTATTGTTCACATTACTGAAGACAAAAAATGTCATAGTATAATATGTCCAAAAAGGTCTAAAAAAAGTCATAGTATAGTATGTCGAAAAAAAAGAGTAATAGTATAGTATGTTGAAAAAAGTCATAAAAAGTCATAGTATGCTATTTAGAAAAAAGTAATAGTATAGTATATCGGAAACAATTCATAGTATGTTGAAGAGTTGATCACTCAACCTCCAATCTTCATCTTATCTCCAGCAGCTTATCTCACTGAGCAATTTGTGAAGCTCATAATTCATTGGTTCGGCAGTGTACTTATTGTTCACATTACTGAAGACAAAAAAAGTCATAGTATAGTATGTCGAAAAAAGTTACAGTATAATGTTGAAATAAAGTCCTAAAAATGCAAAGTATAGTAAGTCGAAAATGTCTTTAAAAAGTTACAGTATAGTATGTCAAAAAAGTCATAGTATAGTATGTCGAAGAGTTGAGCTCTGAACCTCCAATTTTCATTTTATCTTTAGCAGCTTATCTCACTAAACTATTTGTGAAGCTCATAATGATTGGTTCAGCGGTGTATTTATTTTTCACATTACGGAAGACAAAAAAAGTCATAGTGTAGTATGTCAAAAAAAGTCATAGTATAGCATGTCAAAAAAAAAGTCATGATATAGTATGTTGAAAAAAGTCATTAAAAAAGTCTTGGTATAGTATATCGGAAAGAAGTCATAAAAAAGTCACAGTATAGTATGTTGAAAAAAAAGTCATAGTACGTTGAAGAGTTGATCCCTTAACCTCCAATCTTCATCTCATCTCTAGCAGTTTATCTCAGAGCTATTTCTGAAGCTCGTTATGCATTGGTTCAGCGTTGTATTTATTGTTCACATTACGGAAGACAAAAAAAGTCACAGTATAGTATGTCAAAAAAAAGTCATAAAAAGTCACAGTATGTTGAAGAGTTGATTCCTCAACCTCCAATCTTCATCTTATCTCCAGCAGCTTATCTCACTGAGCTATTTGTGAAGCTCATAACGCATTGGTTCGGCGGTGTACTTATTGTTCACATTACTGAAGACAAAAAAGTCATAGTATAATATGTCGTAAAAAGTCATAGTATAGTACGTCAAAAAAAGTCAGTATAGTATGTCAAAAAAAGTAATAGTATAATATGTCGAAAAAGTCTAAAATAAGTCATAATGTGTTGACGTTTTGAACCCTCCACCTCAAATCTTCATTGTCTAGCAGCTTATCTCGCTGAGATATTACTAAAGCTCGTAATGCATTGGTTCAGCGTTGTTTTTATTGTTCACATTACGGAAGACAAAAAAAAAGTCATAGTATGTCAAAGAATTGAACTCTAAACCTCCAATCTATATCTTATCTCCAGCAGCTTATCTCACTGAGCTATTTGTAAAGCTCATAATGCATTGGTTCGGCAGTGTACTTTTTGTTCACATTACTGAAGACAAAAAAAGTCATAAAAAGGCAAAGTATAGTAAGTCAAAAATGTCTTAAAAAAGTTACAGTATAGTATGTCAAAAAAAGTGATGAAAAAAAAGTAATGGAAAAAGTCTAAAAAACAAGTCATAGTATAGTATGTCGAAAAAAGTCATTAAAAAGTCATAGTATGTTGAAGAGATGAACCCTCAATCTCCAATCTTCATTTCATCTCTAGCAGTTTATTTCACTGAGATATTTGTGAAGGTTCGTAATGTATTGGTTGGGCGTTGTATTTATTGTTCACATTACTGAAGACAATAATGTAATGTATACTTTATTAATCCCGCAAGAGGGAAATTACAATGTTTTTCACTCTCTTGTCATTACACACATTACACACAGTCATAGTATAGTATAGTATGTCATAAAAAAAGTCCATGTATAGTTTGTCCAAAAAGAAATCATGAAAAAAGTCATAGTATAGTATGTCAAAAAAAATCATAAAAAAGTCATGGTATAGTCAGTCGAAAAAAACGCATTAAAAAGTCATAGTATACTATATAGAAAAAAGTCAAAGCATGGTATTTCGAAAAGAATCATGAAAACGTCATAGTATAGTATGTCGAAAAAAGTCAGTATAGTATGTTGATAAAAGTCATAGTATAGCATGTCGAAAAAAAGTCAAAGCGTATTATGTCGAAAAGAATCATAATTTCAATTCAATTGTATTTATAGTATTAAATCATAACAAGAGTTATCTCAAGACACTTTACAGATAGAGTAGGTCTAGACCACACTATAATTTACAAAGACCCAACAATTGCAGTAGTTCCCCCAAGAGCAAGCATTTTAGTACGACAGTGGCGAGGAAAAACTCCCTTTTAGGAAGAAACCTCAAGTGGTGAGAAAAACTTCATTTTAAGGAGAAACCTCGGACAGACCCAGGCTCTTGGTAGGCGGTGTCTGGCGGTGCCGGTTGGGGGTGTGGTGAACAGTGGCAATAATAGTCACAATAAAGATAATGGAACTATGACTAGAAATAGTAGTTGTAATTGTTCATGGTGTAATATGTCAAAAAAAAGTCATAGTATAGTATGTCGCAAACAATCCATCCATCCATCTTCGTCCGCTTATCCGGTGTCGGGTCGCGGGGGGAGCAGCTCCAGCAGGGGACCCCAAACTTCCCTTTCCCGAGCAACATTAACCAGCTCCGACTGGGGGATCCCGTGGCGTTCCCAGGCCAGGTTGGAGATATAATCCCTCCACCTAGTCCTGGGTCTTCCCCGAGGCCTCCTCCCAGCTGGACGTGCCTGGAACACCTCCCTAGGGAGGCGCCCAGGGGGCATCCTTACCAGATGCCCGAACCACCTCAACTGGCTCCTTTCGACGCAAAGGAGCAGCGGCTCTACTCCGAGCTCCTCACGGATGACTGAGCTTCTCACCCTATCTCTAAGGGAGACGCCAGCCACCCTCCTGAGGAAACCCATTTTGGCCGCTTGTACCCTGGATCTCGTTCTTTCGGTCATGACCCAGCCTTCATGACCATAGGTGAGGGTAGGAACGAAAACTGACCGGTAGATCGAGAGCTTTGCCTTTTGGCTCAGCTCTCTTTTCGTCACAACGGTGCGATAGATTGAATGCAATACCGCACCCGCTGCGCCGATTCTCCGACCAATCTCCCGCTCCATTGTCACCTCACTTGCGAACAAAACCCCAAGGTACTTGAACTCCTTCACTTGGGGTAAGGACTCATTCCCTACCTGGAGAAGGCATTCCATCGGTTTCCTGCTGAGAACCATGGCCTCAGATTTAGAGGTGCTGATCCTCATCCCAACCGCTTCACCCTCGGTTGCGAACCGATCCAGTGAGTGCTGAAGGTCGCAGGCCGATGATGCCATCAGGACCACATCATCTGCAAAGAGCAGCGATGAGATCCCCAGCCCACCAAACTGCAACCCTCCCCACCCCCGACCACGCCTTGATATCCTGTCCATAAATATTACAAACAGGATTGGTGACAAAGCGCAGCCCTGGCGGAGGCCAACCCTCACCTGAAACGAGTCTGACTTACTACCGAGAACCCGGACACAGCTCTCACTTTGGTTGTACAGAGATTGGATGGCCCTGAGTAGAGACCCCCTCACCCCATACTCCCGCAGCATCTCCCACAGTATCTCCCGGGGACCCGGTCATACGCCTTCTCCAAATCCACAAAACACATGTAGACCGGTTGGGCATACTCCCAGGCTCCCTCCAGGATCCTTGCGAGAGTGAAGAGCTGGTCCGTTGTTCCACGACCAGGACGGAATCCGCATTGTTCCTCCTCAACCCGAGGTTCGACTATCGGCCGAACCCTCCTTTCCAGCACCTTGGAGTAGACTTTACCAGGGAGGCTGAGAAGTGTGATACCCTGTAATTGGCACACACCCTCTGGTCCCCTTTTAAAAAGGGGAACCACCACCCCAGTCTGCCACTCCTTTGGCACCGCCCCAGACTTCCACGCAATGTTGAAGAGGCGTGTCAACCAGGACAGCCCCTCCACACCCAGAGCCTTGAGCATTTCTGGACGGATCTCATCAATCCCCGGGCTTTGCCACTGTGGAGTTGTTTGACTACATCAGTGACTTCCGCCTGGGAAATCGACGACAATCCCCGTTATCCTCCAGCTCTGCCTCTAACATAGAGGGCGTATTAGTCGGATTCAGGAGTTCCTCAAAGTGCTCCTTCCACCGCCCTATTACCTCCTCAGTTGAGGTCAACAGTGTCCCATCCTTACTGTACACAGCTTGGATGGTTCCCCCTTCCCCCCTCCTGAGGTGGCGAACAGTTTTCCAGAAGCACTTTGGTGCCGACCGAAAGTCCTTCTCCATGTCTTCTCCAAACTTCTCCCACACCCGCTGCTTTGCCTCTTTCACGGCAGAGGCTGCAGCCCTTCGGCCCTTCGGTACCCTGCACTGCCTCCGAGTCCTCCGGGATAACATATCCCGGAAAGACTCCTTCTTCAGTCGGACGGCTTCCCTGACCACCGTGTCCACCACGGTGTTCGTGGGTTACCCCTTGAGGCACCTAAGACCCTAAGACCACAGCTCCTCGCCGCAGCTTCAGCAATGGAAACTTTGAACATTGTCCCTCGGGTTCAATGCCCCCAGCCTCCACAGGGATGCACGAAAAGCTCCGCCGGAGGTGTGAGTTGAAAGTCTGTCGGACAGGGGCCTCCTCCAGACGTTCCCAATTTACCCGCACTACACGTTTGGGCTTACCAGGTCTGTCCAGAGTCTTCCCCACCCCTGACCCAACTCACCACCAGATGGTGATCGGTTGACAGCTCTGCCCCTCTCTTCACCCGAGTGTCCAAAACATACGGCCTCAGATCAGATGAAACGATTATGAAATCGATCATTGACCTTGGCCTAGGGTGCTCTGGTACCAGGTACACTTATGAGCATCCCTATGTTCGAACATGGTGTTCGTTATAGACAATCCATGACTAGCACAGAAGTCCAACAACAAACAACCACTCTGGTTTAGATCAGGGAGGCCGTTCCTCCCAATCACGCCTCCAGGTGTCTCCATCATTGCCCACGTGTGCGTTGAAGTCCCCCCAGCAGAACAATGGAGTCCCCACTGGAGCCCCATGCAGGACTCCAGTCAAGGTCTCCAAGAAGGCCGAATACTCCGAACTCCTGTTTGGTGCATATGCACAAACAACAGTCAGAGTTTTCCCCACAACCCGCAGGCGTGGGGAGGCGACCCTGTCGCCCACGGGGTAAACTCCAACACAGCGGCGCCAGCCGGGGCTTGTGAGTATCCCCACACCCGCCCGGCGCCTCACACCCTGGGCAACTCCGGAGAAGAAAAGAGTCCAACCCCTATCCAGGAGTATGGTTCCAGAACCAAGACTGTGCGTAGAGGTAAGCCCCACCAGATCTAACCGGTAGCGCTCCACCTCCCGCACCAGTTCCGGCTCCTTCCCCCACAGAGAGGTGACGTTCCACGTCCCCAGAGCCAGCGTCTGCTGCCCGGGTCTGGTCCGTCGAGGCCCCTGACCTTCACTGCCACCCATGTGGCATCGCACCCGACCCCAACGGTTCCTCCCACAGGTGGTGGGCCCATGGTCGCAAACAAGTCATAGTGTATATAGTATGTTGAAAAAGTAAAAATATGACTTTTTTAACATTTTAATAACATACTATAACTTTTTTATGACATACCATACTATGAGTTTTTTATGACTTACTATACATAGACATAATATATTGACTTTAAAAAAAAAAAATACTATACGATACCCATTATGTGTTTCAGTTATTAACACTGAATGTAAAAAAAAAAAACTTTTGTTTGTTTATAAGAAAACTCCACAGGTAACTTATAAGTTTGAGTTTTTATAAGCCATTTAGCCACATTACTCTGTAGTTTTTTGAAGTGGATCAGAGTCTTCTACAGTAGACGTTCTTAAGGCCCATGAGTCCTTTCTTAAATCCCAAAACTCTCATGTTGCCAGCTGTTAGTGAGCAGTTACCTTGTTTTTACTTTATTCAAAATCATTATAGTTTTTGCTGATGGCTTACACACTTGTTGCAAAATGTGGCTCGCTGTGTCACAATTCTTCAAGGCAAATAAGACGCAACACTTGGAGATAAATATCTCACTTCTACTGTATGTCAAGATGAAAACTGCAATCAAAACGTAACAATCCTTTTTCAAAATGCCATTTTTGCAACAAAATTATACAGACATCAATTACTCTTTCAAAGCAGCAATAACACGCTGATGTTTTTTATACAAAACACTGCTCTCTTTAGTACTTTGTAACCTATTTTCTCATACAGGCTGCTGTGAAAGATTGTTCCAGCACAGAACATTTACTTACATTTCAGTGAATGGAAAAATAGAAAGGCTTCAGAAAAAAATTTATAGTTATTTTTTCCCCATTGCAGGTTTTACAACAAAAACAAAGAAAAGTAGAATTACAGTACAGTAATCAATAAAATATGTTACTGTAAACACAAAAAACAAATATAATTGCAGTAAAATTACAGTGCAATGGTAAATAAAAAAAATGTTTTGTAAAGGATGGGGTGGATTGTTTATGGATCCTGCCTTCTGTTTGTGTCTGGCCACATCATGTCATTCACATCACAAGCAATATAATCCCTGGCCAGGCAATGGGGGAAATATCGCCTTGCGTGCCGTATCCAACCTTGGACTGACCCCACCTCGATGTCACGGCGTGCCTCTTCCATTGCTTGAATGATTCCTCAGTCGGATTGAGAAATGGGGAATAAGGTGTCGAGTAGGGACCTAGAGTGGCATTGTGATGGAGAACTCCTTGCAGACTAATGGCGGCACACAAGGGGATATTTCCCCAATTTCAGATAGTGTTTTGCATTTTGACGAGAAGTGTTTTCCCAGTGATTGCTTGAGTTTTCACTCTTGAACAAAGTTTCTAATGTAAGAAATAGTGTGTAGTGTTATGCAGAATTGCAAACAAAGTGCAAAGCAGAAAACATTTTTTGTACTTTTGGTGCCTTTGTTTAAGACAGCGTCACAAAAGTTAAGGTTTTGATGCTTTTGTCCAGTCATTCACTTTCAGTGTGTAAGTAGTTGGCAAAAACTGTAAAGGATGTCCATGATGATATATTTTACAACAAATCACCTCTAATTAAAAAATGTATTAAGAAATGTATCAGATTCAGATTAATTTACTTACTCTTAGACCACACATTGTGGTATGGAGTACAAAACACCAGTCTTATCCTGCAGCGCCATCTGCAAATGATCTGACCCTAAGGCTATGAACCTCTTTTCTCCAGTAACTTTAAATTGACGCTACACAAAGAAACCACACTCAATTTTGAGTATAGTACAATAGCAAAGGTTTTGATGCCCACTTTTGTGACTCTGCTGGATGTGATTTTGGTTGTCAACAGGCCACAGACCGCGTAGTGACCCTGTCTTTGAGAAGCTTCATGGAGGAGGTGGTGGAGCCGAGAGCCAGGGATCAGGAAGCTGCTGCAGCACCCCTCCAGGCAGCTCCTGTTACTCTTCGCAGCGCAGCAGCCCTGCACCGCCGTCAACCACCAATCACCCGGACTCTCCTCTGCGCCCCTCCATCGTGCGTTCGCTCTCTGATCTCCTTCTGGAAGAGGATGAGGAAGAGCCAGAGACCAACGTAGACACAGGAGTCCCTGTCTCACTGCACTCTGACACGGTAGTCAAAATAATTGCTCGCTCTTCTACCATGGACGCTTTGATGACTCACCGCCCTGAGAGACCTGCAGCTGTTGGGGCTTCAGCTGTTGAGGATCTGGCCAAGGAGCTGATTGAATGTCTGCCACGGACACACGTACATCCTCAGGTCGCCTCCAGGACATGGGGCTCCTCAGATGCAGCCAAGAAGGGCTGTGGCAGCAGGACTGTGGCAGCAGGACAAAGCCCCTCAAAAGAGCTCTACGTGGAGAACAGGACTACTGCTGAGCTGCTGTCAGCACACACAAACAAGGAGCCAGTCGATGAGTTCTTCATCTAAATTCCTGCTACGACGCCACCTGCCGTGGTAATAATCAAAGTGCAAAAAAAAAGCATAACATATCACACAGAGGACAGCAACACAAGTTGGACAAGATGAGAAACCCTTAAAGAGGCTGTGAAGTTATGCAGAAGGACAAACCTGTGTAGTTTGGCGAAAGAGAAATCCTCTGGAATACAGAAGAAACCAAAGTTCAGCTGCAGGTGACACTTTCTACTCAGAAATGTCTAAAGTCTTAAAATGGTTTGACTCGTCCCATACATTTCTACAATATACAGTACAAATGTTCAAATCCTACTCTCACAGAGCTGCCAAGAGAGCAGTACAAGGTAAGTGATATTTTAAAACAGTGCAGGTAATAATATTCTTGAATGTCTTATATTGACTTATATTTAGATCCAACTAATGATTTGTGCAGCTATTGTGCTAAAATGTAGCCATTTGAATAGCAAAACATGAAGGAAAAGCTCTGTATGAAGTTGTTACTATCAGGGTACTAATGCCAGACCATGTTTCTGTCACATTACTTAGCTAGGCAAGCTAATGTTTTATTTTTTGACTGCTGTTGAAACCGATGATTATCTCAGCGTGAAGGCACGCTTTGATGTAGCTGTTGATCGTGATTAGAAATCTGATTTAGTCTGATTTCTTTCCACAGCACAGCACTGTCAGTCTGTGTTACAGGCTTTACATAGTAAAAGTATAGCTATAGCTATTTGTTTAATGCACTTCAAATTGTCTTTACTCTAGTATTTGTGTGTTAAAATGTACAAGACAAGTGATTGACTAGACCAGGCCAAATTATTGTATTGAAGAGGAATGAATTTTCCTCACATAATTATTTCTTTCCTTAGAGTTTACAGAACAATTGGACTTTACAAAAATCTTGTAATATATATTTTAATATTAATCTAACCATTAGTACGTAAGGTATCTCAAACAGCCCAAATGTGTCCTGGGACATCAGAAATGTTAATTATTGTAAAGTGAGAGATCAGCAGACAGATTAATTTAAGTGAAAGTTTAACATGAATTGGACTGATCAGGTAGAACAGATGGTAGTCAAACCCACAACATTACTGCACAGTGCTCATGATCATTGTAGTGATTGTAGCTGTTTAAAGTCTGATAAAAGATAATATTGTATTGTGAGGAGAGTAAAATACTATGCATTTAATGACCTCATGAGTCATGGCATATGAAGACTGTGTCCTGACATGTTTCCACAAGACAAAACATTTCAAGTATGTCATGTCATTGTCAAAATGAATTAGCTGTAGGATTAGTATACTCTATAGTGATGTAAGATCTACATTGGACTAACTGACGTCTGCTCTGCCTGCAGCAATGAGAAATGACACGCCAAGTGAATAATCTGATAAGATGAAAAGGTCACCAGCAAATGAAGGATGTGTCACCGATTTATAACCACCCTGTTATAAAACTACTGTTGAGTTTTGCCTTCAGTCACAAACCAGACAGAATTTCATTTTGGTTAAATGGAGAAACATTCATGGTTACAGTTGAATCATCATTAAATGGTTTCTTAAAATGCATCACAGCGGTCAGCTTTGTGATAACCTCCATCATGATACACTTTATAATGTACTAATTATATTGTCCAAACATTGGACCTAAACATCTACCTGCTTTGACAGATGTGAATAAGAAATGTGACCTCATAATGCTGAGCACATGCTGTACTGGGAGTCAGTGATACACATTTAGGCCTTTTACCATAGCGAGCAATTAGCGGGCAACACACAATCACAGGCCAAAAGGAAGTTAACAGTCATTTATACAATAGGTTACATATGTTAGTGACGTAGCAGAAGAGATGATAAAAACACATCTGTTTGTGAGCAAATACAAGAGAAAAGAAGATAGTTTTAAAAGCATAGTTCCAACCTGTCTGCTCACTTAAGAGTAGACAGTCCAGTCATTATCTTAACTGTAATAATTAGGCTATAATTGCACATCCATATAGAGTAATATCCATTGCTCTGCAGTATAAATACTATATGTGCATCAAAATGTATAAACCAAGTATTTTTGTTGAATACCTTCATGGCATGAGTTTGCTGAGCTAGGCTCCTTTTGCAACATATAAACTCAATGTGGGTTTAGGCTGAAAAAGTTGTAGCACTTTACATTATAGTATATACATCAACAAATTGCACTTTAGCTAAAGCTTACAGCTCCCTCTGCTGGTCAAAGAATGTTGTTGCTCTGAGGAGCGTTGCTGCAACCAGTCCAGCTCAGATCCTTGGCCCATTGGCCCTCTCTGGTGACACGCACCTTAACCGGGTCAAATCTCCAGAACCGCTGTTCTCTGAACAGGTAGAGGCGTCCGTCGGGACGGGTCAGCGCCCCATTGGTCCCCTGTGGCACACCAGTCCAGTCTGCCAGCCTGCGGGGGTAGTAGGGTTCTTGGTGCAGGGTTTTGAGGTTAAGCACAGAGTAACGGGAGCCCTTGAAGAGGACCATGTGACCCAGAGGAGCGTAGTAGAAGGCACAGTCAGGGTGTCGGGGCAACCCCAACTCACTGCTCTTCCTCGGGAAGTCGGGGTCCAGCACACTGCCTGTGTAGCGCCACATCCGCTTCCCTGGACACCACGTGACGAGGAGGAAAACATGAAGTTACAAATTCTATAAGTCAACAATAAAAACAATTTAAACTTCAAGATTTATTTTTGTAGAAATCATTTGCGACGCACCATCTTATTATATTTGATCACAGTGGCTCTACAAACTCATCGGGTACTTCACATAACGTCATAGCGTCGACAGGTCAAACTCACTTGGCCACTTGCTCTTTAAAAAGAAGACAATTCTACGATTTCTATCACAATACAAAAAATGCCATAAGCTCTGCTCTTTTAAAACTAAGTATAACCCTTGCAAAAGACAGAAAAGACTTGTATTTTGTTTTGCACTATTCTACAGAGAGAGGCTTAACTATTTCGGGGTTCAGTGTCTTGGGGAAATGCAGCCTGCTACTTATGAGAGCAAAGTATCCATAGTGCCTCTTAGCTCACAGATTTAACAAAAAGGAAAGAAAAAAAAAGGGAGATGGCAAGTATGGTATAAATAATGTTTTAGTAGAGTGTCTGTATTTTGCATAAATCTGTTCTGCAATTAGCACATAAGTGAATCTAGACAACTTTCAGGTTTTTGACTTTTAACTTGGCCATAACCTAACCTAACCATAACACGTTATTAGCATTTAGAACAAAAAGGTGAAGCTACTTTAAAACTACAGCTGAGGCTTCAGTACATTAGTCTTTAAATAGCACCTTCCTCATTAAAAAAGGCACAAACCAATCTATTTTGGGGGCTTTAACAGATTTGTGAAGTTAGGCAATAGGTTATGGAATGTCTTTAAAAAGAAGTGTGAGAGTCCCATTAATGAGTTCAGTGAAGCAGTACCTTTGAAAAAATACCACTTGGAGTCTAGCGGGGAGAAGGCAGCAGCCTCGATGGCCGGAGGGAGGTCAGACCAGCGCTGATGGAGAGGCAGCGGGCCACTCACTCCGCCTTCAGCCAATACTGTCCAGTACACACCGCCCCGAAACACCAGCACTGTGTCATTCTGGTCTAGAGATACAAACAGAAAAGAAAAAAAAACACAAGAGGAGAGAGATAGAGATAGATAAGTCACAACCACAAATGTAAATGTATTTCATTGGGATTTTATGTGACAGGCCAACACTAAGTGGCACATAATTGTGAGGTGGAAGGAAAATGATACATGGTTTTCAATTTATTTTTAAAAAAAAAAAAAAAGAAGTGTGGCGTGCAGAAGTATTCAGCCCCCCTTAGTCAATACTTTGTAGAACCACCTTTCGCTACAATTACAGCTGAAAGTCTTTTGGGGTATGTCTTTATCATGAGATTTTTTATCATGAGTCTCTAGACCTTTATCTAGAGACTGAAATTTTTGTCCATTCTTGTTTGCAAAATAGCTCAAGCTCAGTCAGATTGGATGGAAAGCGTCTGTGAACAGCAAGTTTCAAGTCTTGCCTGAGATTCTCAATTGGATTTAGGTCTGGACCATTCTAACACACAAATACGCTTTGATCTAAACCATTCCATTGTAGCTCTGGCTGCATGTTTAGGGTCGTTGTCCTGCTGGAAGGTGAACCTCCGCCCCAGTCTCAACAGGTTTTCTTCTAAGATTGCCCTGTATTTGGCTCTAGCCATCAACTCTGACCAGTTTCCCTGTCCCTGCTGAAGAAAAGCATCCCCGCAGCATGATGCTGCCACCGCCATGTTTCACGGTGGGGATGGTGTGTTCTGGGTGATGTGCAGTGTTAGTTTTCCGCCACACGTAGCATTTTGCATTTAGGCCAAAAACTTCAATTTTGGTCTCATCTGACCAGAGCACCTTCCTCCACAGGTTTGCTGTGTCCCCCACATGGGACTTTGTTTCAAAAATGGCTTTCTTCTTGCCACTCTTCCATAAAGGCCAGATTTGTGGAGTGCACGACTAATAGTTGTCATGCGGACAGATTCTCCCACCTGAGCTGTGGATCTCTGCAGCTCCTCCAGAGGTACCATGGGCCTCTTGGCTGCTTCTCTGATCAATGCTCTCCTTGCCCAGCTTGTCAGTTTAGGTGGACGGCCATGTCTTGGTAGGTTTGCAGTTGTGCCATACTCTTTCCATTTTCGAATGATGGCTGGAACAGTGTTCCGTGAGATGTTCAAAGATTGGGATATTTTTTTATAACCTAACCCTGCTTTAAACTTCTCCACAACTTTATCCCTGACCTGTCTGGTATGTTCCTTGGGCTTCATCGTGCTGTTTGTTCACTTATGTTGACTCTAACAAACCTCTGAACAGCTGTATTTATACTGAGATTAGATTACACACAGCTGGACTGTATTTACTAATTAGGTGACTTCTGAAGGCAATTGGTTGCATTGGATTTTATTTAGGGCTATGAGAGTAAAGGGGGCTGAATAATTTTGCACTCCACACTTTTCAGTTTTTTATTTGTATAAAAAATGTATCATTTTCCTTCCACTTCACAATTATGCACCACTTTGTGTTAGTCTATCACATAAAATCCCAATGAAATAAGTTTACATTTGTGGTTGTAATGTGACAAAATGTGGAAAAGTTCAAGGGGTATGAATACCTTTTCAAGCCACTGTGTGTGTACTTTAAAGTGCTCATATTATGCTCATTTCCAGGTTCATAATTGTATTTAAAGGTTATATCAAAATAGGTTTACATAGTTTAATTTTCAAAAAACACCATATTTTTGTTGTACTGCACATTGCTGCAGCTCCTCTTTTCACCCTGTATGTTGAGCTCTCTGTTTTAGCTACAGAGTGAGACATCTCACTACTGTTCCATCTTTGTTGGGAGTCGCACATGTGCAGTAGCTAGGTAAGGACTACTAGCCAGCCAGAAGCAGAGTATGAGGGCGTGCCATGCTAGCAGCTAGGCGAGCATTATAACGTGTTACAAAGTGACGCACGTTTGTCACGGAAGTAAAGGCTGGACTATAGAGCTGTTTGGATCAGTTTGTTTGTTTCAATCTTGACTTTTTTAATGATATGACTTTTTATACAACATACTATACTATGACATTTTTATGGCTTTTTTAACAACAAACTTTGACTTTTTCATGATTCTTTTCAACATACTACGCTTTGGCCTTTTTCGACATGCTACACTATGACTTTTATTTAGAACATACTATACTATGACTTTTTGTTTTGTATGAAGACTGAGCTGCAGTTGAAAGCTTCAGATAAAAATCTGGCGAGTGAACATTGAGTTCAGACTTTCGTCAGAGAATAAAATGGTGAAGTAAATGGTAGGACGAAAACCTTGCTCTTTTTCCTGTTTTGTTTCAATTCAAGTGATTTTAATATACATTTGTCCAATAGTTTTAGAAAGATAAATATGATAACAGGATTCTCTTCCGTTTCTGCAGGCTTTTATTTTTCAGCTTTTAAAAACCACACCAGTAACCACAGTCATGAGGTGGAATGTTTTTTGATATTAAATATTTCTAATAATATTTCCTCCGGACTAGACTTTGCTTATCTTTGCTTTATCTCCCCTATGATAGAGGAGGCTTGAAACTCCCAAACCTCCAATGATATTATTGGGCTGCCCAACTTACAACTTGCCTCATGTTGGTTCTCACAAGAAACGCCATGTTCCTGGATGAGTGTGGAAAGAAGCATGACATCCCCTCTACCACTCAATTCATATTTATATTCAGCTAAATTAAAAGGATTAAAAGACATTAACACATAATCCCTTTGTTAAAAACTTGATTATGGTATGGTATGAGGTTCATAAACATACTGGTGAGATACCTGTGTTATCTCAATTTACACCAATCTGGGGTAACAGCGCTTTTACACCCGGCAAACAAGATATGGGCTTCAAAATGTGGGCAAACAAAGGCCTAAATAAAATTGCTGATTTATTTAACAATAACATTCTCATGTCGTTTGAAGATTTGAGGCAAAAGTATGACATCCAACCAAAACATTTTTTTAAATACCTGCAGATAAGAAGCTATATATTTAAGATACATAAATCTTTATCTCTACCTACTCTTAGCTGCATAGAAGAAATAGCAACAAATCAACACCCTAAGAGGGGATTGATGTCAAGTTTCTATGCAATAATCGTGGATGGATCAAAGGTTTCCTCAGAGAGAAAGAGACTGGCATGGTGTGAGGATTTAGATTTGCTTAAAATCTCAAACACAAACAATAAATACCCATTTTAAATTACTTCAGTATAGAAGTGGATAATGAGAACATACGTAACACCAACTCAGCTAAATAAATTCAGCCCCAATAATCCCGACACGTGCTACAAATGTGGTAGAAAGGGCACATTATATCACTGCCTATGGGACTGCCCACAAATCCAGGCTTTTTGGAGGGAAGTGATGGATATGATTTTACATGTCACAGGTATAAAGCTATTATTAGACGCCAAACTGTGTATCTTTGGCGTTTTTCCCGTAAATCATAATCTCAGCAAGGTAAATAAATCTATGATTACTTTCTGCATCTTACAAGCTAAATATACCATAGCCAAATCTTGGAAATCCACTATTAAACCAAGTGTTAATGTCTGGCTTGTAGGACTGTCAGACTGTCTTGCACTGGAAAAGGTCACTTTTACATTAAAGGGTAAATATCTCATCTTTGACAATATGTGGTGATCCTTTATGGTGTTCTTAGAGGGGAGGAAAGCATTGGAGGCATGCTCTCTGTGTGTGTCAACCATCAACAAATGGGGATCTCTTCGGGATAAGTTAACATTTGGACCACCGGTGATTCTTAAGGATGATTTATGCTGATTTACTGTACCAAATATTGTTTGTTTCAGCCCTGTCATGTTTGTGTTTATTTGATTGAAGATGAGCCTTACTGTGACAGTTCTGATTTGCACCTGTATTATTTGTTGTAGTGTGATTATTTTCTGAAAATTAATAAACACACTTGAAGTGTAGAAAATGAAATAAAAATAAAAATAAAAAATAACAATAATATTTCCCCCGGACCTCACCCATAGTGATGGCATCAAAGACACCCTGGCAGTAGAGAGGCTGCCCTGTGGTCTGATGCCCGTTGTTGTGCTCTGTAAACTCCCACTCCTGCAGAGCAGTGTGCAAAACCTGGCCTGGCAGCCTCACAGGGCGATCACCTGATGGCTTACCTGAGGGCAAAAACAAAGCCACTAAACAGTGAGCTAAAAGGCATCAGACAAGGTCATCATGAGAGATGAATCCATGTACTGTCATATTCACTTTAAGAAGGGTCGTTTTTTAAAAACTACAGTGACAAAGCTGTAAGTATAGATAGTATGTTACTGAGAGGCACAGACAGTCTAATTTCTCATGCATGCCAAAAACAATTTAAGTATTTTCTAAATTAGACAGCATGGGAACGAATGGAAAGACACAAACAGTGTAGACTGAAAACAAGACTAGGATAATGTTAACATTTAAATTGTCCTTTACAGGATGTGGCTCAGTTGATGTATACTGATGGATGAAATTATACTGCACAGGAAATAAACAAAGAACTCTAGATAGAGCGCACAATGAAACCTTAAACTTACTGAATTGTTAGCACACAAAAAACTTTTTTTTTGGCCTGTGCAGCCTCATAGTGCAAATTCCTGGCACATGAGACCAAAAGAATAAAAGGAAGAATCAAACCAGGACAAAAGGGAAAAGCACAACATACCGAAGCATAAGACTAAAACGATGGTGCTTTACGTGATTACAGCCATTTAGTCTGCAAGGAGCTGAACAAACATTTGTGTAGGAGGTGGATAAAATCAGCACACCCAAGAACAGGACGGCAGGAAAAATAGATATACACACAACACAGTGGATAACACATGAACAGCTGCCCATAAGCGATAAAGCAGTGTGAGAGTATGTGTGTGTGTGTGTGTGTGTGTGTGCAGTGTTGTAAGATAAGGGCTGGATGTCTGACCTCCCTCCTTATGCTGTTTACAGTTATCAGTGGTGAAAGAAGTATTCAGATATTTTGCTTAAATAAGAAATATGTAAAAAATAAGTCATACATTGAAAATGTTACTTAAGTACTGTATGTGAGTATTGTGAGTACACAAAATGTACTTACAATAGTATAAGTTCTTTTTACTTGACATTGCATTTATCTGACATCTATAGTTAGATGCAGATAAAGACTTTTTTTTAACATATGGTTTTATAAAATATATTACAGTTTAAAGCAGCAGGGAAATGCTACTTGGACATTAATGCATCAGTAAAATTAATAATACATTTAATACAATAACACTCACAACTATTGGTTGATATGTTAAGTGTATTTTGCTAATAATAACTTAATTAATAATTATAATAGCAACATTTTCAAAGCAGGACTTTTACTTAAAAATCAGTACATTGTGGTATAATTCTTACTTAAGTAAAGGATCTGAGTAATCATACATACTGTACATACATTGTCTTATGTAGGCAAACCACCACAAGTGTGTTGTTTAATAACACACACACAGACACACACACACACACACACAGACACACACACAAACACACACACACACACACACACACACACACACACACACACACACACACACACACACACACACACACACACACACACACACAGCTCATATCTTTAAGCAGATGTAGCATTTTTCACAGCGCCTGCAGTCCTGTCAGTCATGGTTCTCATCCGTTTCTGGAGCCGCTTGACATTTACGTAGGAGCAGCTGCAGCCACAGGGTGGAAATCCGGTTGATAAGCAGACGTGTAAAAATCATGTTGCACTTTGCTAAACTGCACCTGTGCGCCAACTAAGGAATCCTGGATAACCTTTTGTGAAGCAATGAAATAAGTAATAAGAGACTAACAACTAAAGACGGATAATCATTCATAATCACATTGCCAGGTTTAGCTTCTCCCATCTCACAGCTCAATGAGCAACTAAAAAACAGATAATCTGTTCTAATTGCTGCTCATTAGTGGCTATTCATGCAATGGTAGTAGCAATGGTCACATAATAAATCAAAGTGGCATTAAGTGCTGCAGTTATTGAGTGTATCTGAGCTAAAAATGTGTGTCTGAGGCAGCAGAGTGGTCAGTTGCTGGCAAATACCATTTTAGGAAGCTGAGGCCAGAATATCTTAAGAGGCAGAGCAGAAAAGGAGGAATCAGGACGCAGCCTGCATGCAAGATTCTTTTGAGGTGAATCTCAAGTTCAGAGTTGAATTATCCAAATTATTGTGAGACTGTCCTGCAGCCATGCAAACATTCCTGCAGCAGGCTGTGTCTTCACTGGCCCTTTGCAGCTTATTTCAGAGTCAAAGCAGAGAAAGCACTTGATGCACTATTTGCATTTTGTACATTCAGGGTATCACATCATCACAGAGGAGGTCGAGTAGTAGCAGAAGATACTTTAAAGAAGACATTCTTGTGCAGCTGCTGCAGTGAAATCAGTATCTAGGCAGCAGAGAAAACAGAAGCAATAGGAGAACTCTGCACATGTGGAAACCTGCCTCACACATGCCAGGAGGGACAACACACTCACGGTAAACAGAAACTGTTATATTTGTCATACAAACAGACGCGTGTAATGCTCCCACACTCTGCAACAACACCAGCAATCTATCACAACGGAGCCAACAAAACGCCCAGAACACTGTGTGTAGCACTTAGAGGCTGGATAATAATAATAATAATAATAATAGATAAATGTGTGTGTGTGTGTGTGTGTGTGTGTGTGTGTGTGTGTGTGTGTGTGTGTGTGTGTGTGTGTGTGTGTGTGTGTGTGTGTGTGTGTGTGTGTGTGTGTGTGTGTGCATGGGTTTCAGGGTGTTATTTTGACGTTCACACACCCTCTGCTGCCCTCAGTCTAAACCTTTCAGCTGAGAGGCCACAGAGCTGGTACTGATAGAACAGACTCATGCAGTTAGAGACAAACTCAACTAAACTACAAAGAGAAAGTGAAGTTTCAACTCCTTGTACGCAAGAGTTTATGTTTTACCACGTTTGGCCGAACACACAATTAAAAGGGAATGCAAAAAGTTTTTTTCTCTTTCTGTCAAATCCAGGTTTTTAATGAACTCTCAACAGTGTTGCAGTTCTACTCAATCTTACTCTGTGTTTGCAGCTGGTGCTCTTCAGGCTGCCTCTCTGGCCTTTTCACAGCTCAGTGCCACAACTCCAGATTTAATGAGTAGCAGAGTAAAAATTACTCTACTTCTGCAAGTCTGGTTTCAAAACAAGTCAGCAATTCATGTAAGTGGCTCTATTTCATTTTAAACTGCAACCTCCTTTCACTTTCTTTAACTCAGCCGTCCTGAGGCCAGACAGTGAGACATTTGTCATCTGTCCACTAAAGTGCTTTCCCCCCAACCCTTCAGACTTTATACCAGAGGAAAAAAAGTGGTAAAAATATCTCTGTGTGTCCAGTGAAGGTGCTACATTCTAGGGCTGGGCGATATATCGATATTAAAAATATATCGATATATTTTTAAATGAGATATGGAATTAGACCATATCGCATATATCGATATAGTTCAAATGTGATCCTTGCTCCCATAGATATATACACAGATGTCGCCTTGAGGTTCTAAACATACGTCAAAACCGCCGCCATCTTGGAACAGGGGAAAGCATTCAGATCAACGCTAAAGATGCCGGACTTTTGTACTGCTTAATTATGTTCGATAGAGGAAATGAAAAGAACAAACAGCAATGAATAACATTTAACAGGTGACAATGTGTTTTATGATTATGTATGCCGCCTTCGACCAGCAACCTGAGCTCCGGCGGCAGCGGGAGGCGGAGAGCTCCGTGGCCGGCCGCAGCGTCTCTTCCCCCGGGAAAAACACAGCTTTGCCTCGCTGCTGCGCCGGTCCCCGCTGATCCAGATCGGACCAGCCAAAGACAGAGTGGTGATCGGTAGGATCTTACACGTAGTCCAGGACGACCAGTATGTCGATATCGGCGGAAAGTTCCACTAAGTTTGCCGGCGGCAGGCGGACGGAGAGAAGCTACAGCGGGGCAGCAGAGACCGTCTGCAGCTGCAGGATCTGGAGCTCAGTGCCCGTTAAAATGACATGTAACGCATAAATACATACAGAAATAAATAGTGGAGGAATGAGCCTGGACATTTCAGTCTGTTTTAAACTTCACCTTGAAGCAGAAACTCTTAGTTCAGAAGGGTGAAGTTTCCGTTTGGACTCAGATCTGTGAACCGATCATAATAAATATTCTTTGTATTAACACATTAATTAGTTTCTTTGTTTTGTAGTCGATAGTTCATCTTTTAGTTTACTTAAGTGGAAGCAGTATCAAGTGGAAGAATGGGACTATAAACCTAGGCTTACAGGCATGAGGCATTACATTTTGAACAAAGTAGATTATATTAATATCAAAAGCTTAATTGACCTTTGGAACGAATCACAAATATGGAGCTTTGATTTCAAAAAAGGTACTCCTGTTATACAGTATTTAGGTTTACATTTTATTGTTATTTGAACAGCTGAGCATTTAATCATGAACCAGGTGAAGAAACCGGTTTATTATTTATTTGATTTTGCAACTGTCTCTATGAAACTACTTGTGACATGTCATATTTGATTTTGGCTTTGACTGAACATTTATATATCGATATTCAGCCAAAATATATCGGGATATGACTTTTGGTCCATATCGCCCAGCCCTACTACATTCACCAATCCTCTTGACCTTGGGACCACACACTATCCATTCCACAAAGAAAATGTTTCCCTTGAGGGAAGATTTGGCATGTTGAAAATTTGGCATCTTGGAAATGTTTGAATCTGGACAAGAATTTGAGTCAAACATTTTTGAACAATGCTTGTAATAAACCCACAAATACGATTTGTGGGCTGGAAGAGATCAACATAAAAAAGCACCATCATCTTACCGTACAGCTGCTGCACTGCAATGATGTCATCCCAGCTCAGCACCAGGCTGCGGCCCAGTTTCCTGTAGTATGGCGACATTAAGGCGTGATGGACTGGGGAGTGTTCCAGTCCCAGAGTGTGTCCGATCTCGTGGGCAGTCACCATGAACAGGTTGTGTCCCTTGTGTCCGTTTAGCGTCCACCTCTCCGCCATGTCGAAGTGGGCTTCGCCCCGGCGAGGCAGGAAGGCATGAGCAAGAGCTCCTCCTGAAAGTCAAAGAGGAGAGAAACCGTTAGAGGCAGTGGGTTGTACAGTCACAGTAAACTTCTTGTGATTGTGTAATTCCGGTCTGTGCAGAGTGTATAATCAAACTATTATCCTAATCCGGTTTATTCACAGTAATCCGGTTATTGTGAACACACAAACAGCAGGATTTGTTAAGCTTTATTTATTCAGGAAGTTTTGCAAGAGAGGCCTGAGAGCAAATTACATACACAAGATCATGACACAAAACAATCAACACACACACACACACACAGACCTGGTCCGTCGAAGGCATTGCTGGCCCCGTCATTGTGGTCTCCCTCGTAAAATGCCAGCCGGATGTCTGCAGGGCCTTCAGGGGCCTCCTGGAACACCAGGCCCGACACGTTGCTCCACAGCTGGAAGGCAACGCGCACTGCCAGCCGCACTGAGCCCAGAGTCAGGTGACGAGGCCAGTTTACTATGTGGTAGGTCAGATGACGTTTGTACCACTTCTCAACTGGAGAAAAAAAATCCACACACACAGAGAGAGAGAGAGAGAGAGAGAGAGAGAGAGAGAGAGAGAGAGAGAGAGAGAGAGACAACGATGAACTGAGATATGAGACGTAGATGAAGCTCACAATCTTATTCATCACAGACTTACAGCCAGTGCAACTGCAGATGAGCTCAAATCACCAGATAACCAAAAGAAAAACCCTGGCAGCAAGAATATTTCTACTTTTTGTTAATAAAACACACTTTAATGTAATAATCCAATACAAATTAGTTAGGAGAGCTACATATTTGAATGGCATGGGACATGTTCTTCTCCTCGAGAGTGAAGAAAGTGATAACTTTAAAAATGTCCACCTTCCCCATATTCATTTTGTTTGGCTTCATAAAAAAATATTAGTCTGTGTGTCCGTCATTGCTCATTGTTATGCATGGGAAGCCACCACCATTACATTTTACCATTAGAGCAAGAGTTTTCTTGTAGTGCCACTAATCTGTCTGTTTGCTGTCTGTTTATGTGTAAACTTGTTTGAATTCATGCTTGGTATTTCTACTGGTTTTGTTATTGGCATTAAAGGTGGTTTTTTAAAAAAGGTTTCATAAACAATTCATATTATTATTACCTACTGGAGTAGCTACTGTATGTAAGTAAGTAAGTAAAGTTTATTTGTATAGCACCTTTCACAGATAAAAATCACAAAGTGCCTCACAATAAAATGCAATACAACACAAGAAGTCACAATACAAGCAAATTGAAATACAAATAGAAAACATAACAAACAACCATAAAACCCACTTGACTAAGTAAAAGCCTGCTTGAACAGCAGTCTTCAGCTCCTTTTTAAAGAAGACACACAGAATCCACACAACGTAGCGAGAAAGGCAAGTCATTCCACAGCCTAGGAGCCACTGCTTGGAATGACCGATCCCCTCTAGTTTTATTTAAAATGAGTGCGGGGAACCACTAATAGCATCTGACCTAACGATCATAACTAATAATTTAGAGTGGTGATCCAACGACATAGCTGAATCAAAAACCACACCTAAGCTCCTGAGACTCGGCTGGACAGACGAGCCTAAGTCCCCAATATGCTGCTTTATCTCAGGGATACGACTTTCAGGGGCGATAATTAGAGTTTCTGTTTTATCTGAGTTCAGAAGCAGAATGTTGTTACATAACCACTGTTTTATACTAGTCAAACAGTTTATTAAAGATGACAGTTTAGAGAACTCAGTTTTCTTAAACGAACAGTACAGTTGGATATCATCTGCATACAGATGGTACGATATGTCACTAAATTGACTAATTATCTGTCCTAAAGGAAATATGTACAAGAGGAAAAGAATAGGTCCCAAGACAGAACCCTGAGGTACCCCACATGACAACTCTGCAGTTTCAGACAATATCTGATTCACATAAACACTAAAACTTCTACCAGAAAGGTAGGATGAGAAGCATTTTAAAACTGATCCAGGCATCCCAACCAGATCACGAAGTCTATTTATCATAATGTTATGATCGATAGTGTCAAATGCAGAAGAAAGGTCCAATAGGACCAAAACTGTAAAATCCTTTGAATCAGCTGACATCATAATATCACTAGAAGAACTTTAAGAAGAAGTAACTAGAAGATCCGTAGAATGCCTTTTACGGAAACCAGACTGGAATTTATCAAACAGCTCGTCTTTCTCTAAGAAAAGGGTGAGTTGCTCTGCTACAACTTTTTCTAATATTTTTGACATGAATGGTAGTGTTGATATTGGCCTGTAGTTCTTAGGTTGTAGTGGATCCAACGTGGGCTTTTTAAGTACAGGCTTAACGACAGCATGTTTAAAAAAAACTAGGAACGACACCAGTTAAAAGTGAAGTATTTAGCATCTCAACAATACAGGGGCCAATGGAGTCAAAAGCTTGTACAAATAGCAGAGTAGGGACAACATCCATAGGACAAGATGAGGGTTTCAAAGTCTGTAGCAGAGAAGTGATGTCATGTAATGTCACAGGTTTAAAAGTGGACCAAAAATGTGCAGGAAACAAGTCACAGGCAGAGTTCTGAGGAAGTGATGGTAAGATGTTAGCCCTAATATCTCTGATCTTATTTACAAAGAATTGTATTTACATCTTGCATATCTGCATTATATAATTGGATGGCAGATATCTCATGTTCAACCGCGATGTTTTGAAGTAGAGCCTCTCCACATCCAAAATGATAGGATGTTAACCACATTAGCTCACAGCTGGATAAACTAACAAGCACTCTGAGCACACACTTGACTAAACAATTTACTTCAACATGTATCTGTGGTTTCTCAGCTTAGACATAATTACATGTGTCGCAAACTTCTGAATCTTACATTTGTTCAGGGATAGAGAGAAGTGGGGAGTTAAATTCTCCAGTTCTTTAATTGAAACACTAATCTCTTGATATACATGAAGGATTAGTCATCAATGTAGCTATCTGGAGACAAAGCAAACATAACAGCAAAAACACAAGCTCTCAGCCATGCAGCACACAGTCACAACAAGCAGACAGAGAGGCCACCTCGCAGGAAACAATCATTAGATAATATGAACCTTCAGGGAGAGGTTGCAATGGTGAAAGAGTTTAAAAATTTAAACAAGAAGATAAAAGGAATTTTAAAGATTCTTTTTTGGGCATTTTAGACCTTCATTTTGACAGGACAGCTGAAGACATGAAAGGGGAGAGAGAGGGGGGAATGACATGCAGCAAAGGGCCGCAGATTGGAGTCGTCCCCGGGGCCCCTGTGTCGAGGAACAAACCTCCACATATGGGCCCCGGTCCACCAACTGAGCCCAACTTTTTTTTATATTGGCAAGAAATTGCTAAAAGAAAAAATAATATTTGGAATAGAAGATGATTGCTCTTTTGTTATTATACCTCGACAAAATCCCAAATAAACTTAAAATTCAGGATAATTATCTTTTTATAATATTTTTATTTTAAACAACCAATCCAATTGTCCAAACAAGGATAATTGGATGGCAACTTACATTTACCTTATGATTTTGTTTTGCAACTGAATGGTATGGTATATATATATATTTTTTTTTATATTTTTTCCCCAGTATTTTATATATTGTTCATATAATAGTCTCAAGGTTTTGAGTCATTTTGACACACAGACAACAAGTAAACAGAACCACTGCAAATGTGCAGTTATAATAAGGGTACTGCCCTTTAAAAGTATTTGTACAGCCTGTGTAGTAGGTAATGCACTTCAGACGACTTGCCAAAAGGGCTTTATACATTTACACATACTTTCACATTTGAGGCTTAAATAGAAAGTCACAAGATAGATCAAATACATACATACAGTTGTCAAAATATTTAAAGTTGTGGTTGATGTTTGTTTGCCCCGATGTGAGTAACGAATGTGAGTGGGAGGTCTGCACATACACCTGCATTGCACACTTCTGCTCAATCATACACAAAGGCAGTCAGGTTTGAGAATGTGGACCTTTGAGTTATTTTGATGCCTTTTGTGCTTGGTTAAATAGTATGCAACAGAGAGGCATGTCCAAGATGAGAGTGATAAACAAGGGTTTTGCACTCCATACTATGAACTGCCATGAGACCTCAATAGCACCCTGGAGAGAGAAAATATCTGGATATCTGGAGCCATTCAGACATGGGTCTGGCAATGCCATCAATGTGTGTAAACACAAACAGAATTTGTGCTTCAGCAAGAACTCAACACAAATCTTGGTTTAAACTTAAGATGACGCTTCAAAGAAATAGTAGATAATAATTAAAGTGGAAACAGCAGGTCCTCGAACACTACAGCTGTATGGGAGTAAATAAGATTTACATTCATTCAAGGAAAAAAAAGATACAAGAAGATAAGAATTCAAACTCAGGAGTAATGTCACTACCATTACAACCGGCAGTCTTCTTTAATAAAAGTCTGATTTGTATACACAATTTATTATCTGGACCACTGGAGTAAGTGGGACACTTGAACACATTCCCTGGCTTACCCAATCCAGCTTCATGTTTCACTCCTAGATAAACTATATGCATTCAGCTTGTTGCCATGTGTAAATCTGTATTCTCAGCAGAGCTCAGGCGCCTTCTCTCCTTCCCAGACTGCCGCAGAGTAAGAGGTCCCCGAGGACGGCAGAGAAGCCAGGAAGTCAGATACACAAGACATTCCCCGACTTCCCTTATGGAAGCAATTATCATGATGCCCTCTATAGCGGCAGTGTGGGGAGGGCGGGTTATCACAGACATTAGGAAGTGACTGAGATCATCTGATAGCCAAAGTTATTGTTTGTGGAGGTGCAGACAGATTTGTTACTGGTGTCAACTTGGAGGCTGCTTGACACAGCTAAATGCTAAGATCTGCGCGCTAACATGCTCACAATGGCAATGCTAACCTGCTTTTTGCCCAGGTTCACCGTCTCAGTATTTTAGCATTGACTAATCAAGCAATCGTCATGTGCAAAATCCTGAGCTCCAAACTGTGCATTCTGCTGAAATGTGTAAAATTGCACTCCTATGACACACACACACACACACACACACACACACACACACACACTCACACACACACACACACACACACACACACACACACACACACTTATAGCACTTATCTTTGACAAGGGTGGTGGAATGTCAGCTCTGTAAATATCAGTGGGAACGACCATCGGATTCCACCACAAGTCAAGGTTTGTTTTCAGTTTCCAGGAAGCTCAGAGACAGCCACGTTCACACAAAACAAAATCACAACATAGCTGAGAGTGAATAAAGTTAAGCATTAGGTTTAAGTCAGGTTGGCTCGCAGGTGTCCTAACTGCAGTTAAGACTGTCAAACTACAAGGGTGGATGGACCAATACCTGAAATATCAATACTACTGATCCAGAAACAACAAAAGCCAAAAGTCATGCTAGCTTGTTAACCATTTCAGTTTAGTGTGTTAGCATGCTGGCATTTGCAAATCAGCAATAAAAACAAAGCTGAGGTTGGACAATGGGAATGTCAATGTCATAAATCAAAGTATTGGGCAAATTGAAATGTGAGAGATGAAAAGTTAAGGAATTGCCAAAGTGATTACAATTAATTCTAACGAAGACATGAATGCATGTACCAAATTTCACTGAATCCATCCAATTATTTTCAAAACATTTCACTCACAACAACCACAAATGTGAACTAAATGGCGCTAGAGGAAAAGTGAAGGATCGCTAAAGTCAAGAGGATTAATTCTTTGGGAACAATAAATGTCTGTACAACATGTATTGGCAATCACCCAAAAGTTGATGAGATATTCCAGTCTGGACAAAGTCAGTGACAGACTGACCAATATTGCCATCCATAGGATCACGTTGCCATCATCTATCGAGGCACGCCGCTATCATGGCTAAAAACAAGGGCTGTACACAAGTACGGTAATTCAAAGTTTACCTAACAAAGGCGGGTTTCGCTGGCATTTCACCAAGTCTAAATCTGTTTGACCAAATGCTCTATTTAAACACAAAACTCTTCCAGTAAACATTATTCAAATCACGCACAGAAACTTATCTGCTGCCACCGTAGGACAAAGAAAACTAATGTTTGAGTACAAGGCCGAGGTTACACAGCCTTACTATACTCACAATTAACCGCTAAACTACATCAGTGGATATATGAAGCCAGATCTAAAAGGGGTTTGACCTGAGGGTGTAAAAGTATCTGCCACTCCAATTAATGAGTTGTTTTCTTCATCAAGAACAGGCTGTAATCCATACAAACATTCAGTCACTTAGCAAGATTACCACTCATTTAGCCAGTAAGATTTCTGGCCATTGAGATAGTCAGCCAGTCTGACAAAGAACATAATCCAGCCAGTCAGTTATGGATGTGTTTACCAGAAGGAACATGTCAGGTACTGACATGAAGAGGCAGCGGCAAACATCAGCCACCACTGCATTCCCCGAACATTAGCCAACCTTGATAGTGACAGGAAGGAATGCAGAGGCTTCACACATCATGAGGCTGGAGGCACAAGTAGAGAGAGAGGGAGAAGAAAACGCCCTACAAATGACTGTAAGGACCAAAGAGAGAGTAAGAACAAAATAAATTAAAACATTAGTCATTAAAGACAGAAATGTGTAGTGTTAACATGCAGCCTATAAGTCTATAACGATGAAAATGGATCCAGATCCATACAAAATAATAATAATTTACTCCTGGGTCTGGGCTCTGACTTTCCACAAAATTTCATTGAAATCCATTAAGTCATTTTTTTTAAATATCCAGCTAACGTCAACAAATTCCCTGAGCCATATGGCTCATCAACTCCAATTGAACCCCATGCATTAGAGGGTAAAATAAATGCCCCACACAAGGTAAAAGAAATCCATTATAGTGTAAAGATTTTGCCCTAGCTCCACTCAATATTTCCCATACATGTTTATATAAGAGGGGAGAAAATGCACCTCTTAATTCTCAAACAGTTTCTGTAAAGCACCCTAAGACAGAAGGGGAGGACCTCAATTACCTCATGGAGTCTTAAGAAATGTGGCAGTACTCAGCTGCACTCTGAACCACTGTTAAACACTTTAAATCCTGCAGTCTTTGGCCAGTTGAAATTGCAGTGATCTGCTCACCACTGAATGCTTTTATTATTGTGTTTACAGCAGAAAATTAGGATAATCTTCACCAAGAGCCTCAATAATTATTTAAAGGAATTTAGAGGGAGAATCAACTAAGATAAGATAAACCTTTATTGTCACTTGGAATTATAAAGACAACTGCTCAGACGCGAGAGCTCAAAGAGAAACTGGATCTTCAGGATACATTGCTGTTGTTCAAAGAGAAGCACTGTCATCTCCCAAATCATTTTGCAAACTGGGAAAAACTAGGTGGTCCTCTCTTTCTTTCTCAACGCACAAAGGAGCATGTTAGTCCTAAACTAAAGGTAACAAATGTTATTGTGCAGGTTTTCACCCAGTAAAGATGACGTACAACATCCATGGATTGTGTAATTGCAGCTAAAAGCAGGAAGCATCCAGGCTGACGTGTGCAACATCAGACACTCCACCGGCTTTAATTACAAAACCTCCATATACAGGCCAATAGGGTTGTGAATGGTCGGTACATTTCTGGAAGAATTCCATAAAATTCTCCGAAATCTTCCAAGGGAAGTTAAGCTCAGGGAATTTGCACAATTTCAATATAAAATAGTACCTTTAATGGTGAAAATACACATTAAGAAAAAGCAATACGATAAGATAAGACTTTATTGTCTGTTCACACAAAAAAAAATCTTGCATCGCCTGCTCCAACAATCAACAGATAACATAAAAAACACAAGCATGAAAAAAACCTCTGTATGGTCTTATGGCATTTTTTGGTGAGAAGTATTGTATGCCTACTTAATTGAATTGTAACCATGCACTGCATTCAGCAGTCATTATCCCCCAGATCCCATCAACACCAGAGTGAAACTGGTCGATGTTTTAGAACAGGCTGACCAGTGCATAAGTTGAAAAACTGGCAGCCATCCAAGCAAACTTGAGGCTCTTTGAGCCTGACACAGAGCCATCTTCATCAAGCTTGAATAGTGAAGATAAGTCTGACATCAAGAGGAAACATTTTTTTCTTGAAAAGAAGTTTTTTTTTGTTGGAGGCGGAATGTTTGATGACCAATGAAAGTTCAATACAACATTAAATAAGTCAACTCATTTAGTTAAAGATACACTGTGTAGTGTTTTAAGTATTTTATTAGCTAAAATCAATGTCTTCATTCATAAATATGTCCTCATTGGTGTAAAATTACCTCTGCCAATGATCTGACTTATCCTCGTAAGTGAAGAATTTCTTATCTGTATTTACGTTGGACAGGCAAGTCCAAGGAGGCTTCCAACGTGTTTTCGTTCAGAGCCAGCATCACGTGACTGAAACCAGCTGAAACGGATGAGATCAGTGAGAGGCGCTTGTCACTGCCCCGGCAAATTTCACAAGGGAATTAAAAAGGCAACGTGACCGGCGAATTCAAAAAAACAAGGGTAAACATCAGGGTAGGTGGAAAGAGCTAATGAAGGAGAAAGACTTTCAAAGGGAAGTTGCTGGCTTTCTTCTCGGCAGGTAAGTCAATGTTACGGTCTAAATCACAAGGGTAATTACTTATACATGCTCACACTAATGATTCAATGCAGTTTGTTTGAAATAACGAACCTCATCACCCGAAAGAAAACTCGACGAGCTATCGTAAGACATGTTGTCATAGCTTCTTGGTACGTAACGGCTACCGTAGTTGCAACACGCATTTGTGAGGCGCTAGAGAGCACTATGCGTTTGAATGCATAATACAATTTCACCGCTAGATGGGAGAAATTCCTACACAGTGCACCTTTAACGTAGCCTAGAAATCTAGACCCAGCCTAGCGGCAGCAAAATTATTTTGCAGCCAGGAGGGTCTAGGCACTCTCCGTTGACTTGCGAGCTGGAAATACCAAACTCTGGTCAGGCCAATCATATCGTGTATAGAGTCGGTGGGCGGGCTTATGGCTGCTGCTGCTGCTGGGAACAGCGGTCTTCTGGAAGACTTGGACTTAAGCTTTTCTTTGAAAAAGAACAAAGAACGGCACAGAAATCACTCTTAAAAAGGAAGATGTGTTCGGAGTTTTGCCGACCGGATACGGCAAAAGTTTAAAACTATCAACTAGCCCCGCTACCTTCTTCGGTGCTCAGCCTGGTTGTAGCGCTATCCTATTGCGTGCAGAGGGAATTTGAAAGACAGCCGTTTATCCCGCGCCTCGGATTGAGCCCTGTCAATGGTGAGTTCCCAGACCCAACATCTTGATGTGGGTCTGGCTTGTCAGGCAACCTTTAATGTTCAACTCAACTACATTTTAGATTTTTTGATTTCTGAAAAAACAATACAGCATGACCAAAGAACTATTGCCATTTTTTGAACCTTCGCTGAATTTTGCAACTATACAGGGCAATGAATGATATCACAGCATGCTAGTGTTCGGTCAGGTATTCACTGCACACTAACATACATGCTCTCTTATATGGATATTCAAAAACAAACATATAAACATGGTGTCTCACACATGTGCACGTTACACACAATACCTTGTGCAGCAGAGTGCCTCCTGCGGCGCTGTGGTCGCCTGGGAACGATACTCTTTCCAGTGAAGATGGCATTTACTCTCTGAGCCCAGATCTGCTGGCTGCCCTCATCCGACACCCCACAGCGGGGCTCCGCCATCTGCCTCAGAGTGGCGCCGTCAAGCTCACCTGTGACAGGAAGCCGGGACAACCACTGGAACTCGCTGCAGAGAGAGGTAATGTTTGCATGATGCTCTTCCTAAACAGGCAAATTACTTTTTAATCATGAATCAACTGGGATTTAAAAGTAACTGGATACTCTCTACCCAGTCTGACTCTTGGCTTAACAAAATGTAGTTTTCCTGTTGTTCTGAGAAGAGCAAAACATTTACAGTATATTGATGTTTACACTGTCAGCCCACGCCTCATTGCTCAAATGCTGCTTCATGTGCACGAGATGAAGTTTGTCAACCGCACACAGTTTACTAGCCAACGCTCAGCCCAAGCTTTCAGCACAAGCAAAGCTTTGCAATGAGTTTCCTTTACAGTACAGTAGTCTGTATCAACAGAAGTACATTTCCAGGATAAAGCCTGACATCTGGTGCGCTTCTGCTCTCTGTGTTGCCATTCTCAAAATCCCTTCGATACGGAAAATAACAACAACCTTCGATCTAACAAGCCACATGCTGAAAATGGCAAGTTTTGAAGAAAATTTGGATCGCTCATGTTACTGTATTGTGTGAACAGTTAACTTCATTTAATATTGTACATTTTCTGGGGTGCCACAAAAACAAGTTCCTTCCCGAGACCGTTTTGCAGAGGCACCGCCACTGCGTCGGGAGCTTAGCGCCACCCAAGACAATTGTGATCAGATTCAAGAAATTTGTTCTCCTATCCTAGGATGTACAGTATGTGTGGTGTAGCCAGACCTTACTCCACAGCATTGTGGAGATAGGTCTGGCAATGCGAGACAAATAGTACGGTGACTGTCAGTATATGGACCAGAGGGCGAGGTTCTTGACATTCCTGGATGGTTCAGAGAGGGTTCAGAATTCCCAGTGCAGAGGTGAGGGTGTTTTACTGCCCGGCACTGACATTCAGCCCTGGGGCTTGTCCCACACCGAGCTCACCCTTCCCCCTGATGAACACACTGAGCACCATCTACCTCTGATCAGCAAAATATAGAGAAAGATTTGTTGGCCAATGAATTTGTTCTAAAATCATATCACGTTCATTTTAGGACATCTGACTAGTTGTAATTTATATATTAATATTGGCACAACTGCTAACCACATGTTGCTGGCAAGAAAAGGCTTTAATAGATGAAGACCAGCATTACCACCTACCGGATAGCTGACTGCATCTCAACTGCATTGTGGATGTGGTTGTCCTGATGGAGGTAGCCGTACTTTTCCAGAAAAACCTGCAATTTATATAAAACTTGTTAATACTACTGTTCCAAATAAACAAAACACTTTTCCAATCATTATTTTTTATTATTATTTTGCATCCAAGTGTCCCTATGTAAAAATGTGATTTTTCTCACAGTACCACTTTGCTTCTCATACGAACACTCTGGTAAATCCCCATAGAGCTATACCTCCCAATGAGGGGGAAAAAGAAATCATAAAAGTGTAAAAAAGATATTTTTACATTTGTACTGTAGCTCTTGTAGTTTGTCGAGGCAGATGTATAGATCTGGACCACCCACAAGAGAGAAAAACCCCTGGGGTGTCCCTGAAAATGGATAGTTGTTTCTCAAGAATTTCATGTAAACCCAAAATATGCCTATAAAACAGTGTCAAAAATAAACCAATTGGGTACATAACAGATGTTGCATTGTGGTTTGAGATTAGCCATGTTCATAGTTTAATATTACGATCTCATGTGGATGTAGCAGGTTTCGTGTTCAGACAACAGCAGGCGCAGCTATGATTACAGATGTGGTGAAGGTGGGATGAAATTAAAATTGAGATGACAGATGTGCTTTGGCAAACAGGAATGTGCAACAAAAATGTCTCTTTGTCCCATTAGAGACACCCAAACACCCCAGAAGGCTTTTTTTTTTTATGTTAGAACAAGAGTTGTGGAAATGTACAGTATTTTAATAGCCGGATGCTATGTGCTCCTACAGCTTATGGCAAAGACAGCTGTCAAATTAAACTAGTGCAGTCCAAACCGCAGTGGGCAATTAAATTAAGTCCCAAAATACCCTTAGACACAAATAACTGTAATGGGCTTGGTCTCCTCTTGTGTCACTATATGCAGCTTTAGTATATATTATTGTAGACAATAAACTAAACATGCAGCAGTTCTCAAGACAGTATTTATATGGTTAGCTTTTTAACCATTGGGGTCCCACATACCCCTGCTGTATGTAAAAAAAAAAACTATTTTTTTCATTTAAATGTCTATTTTCTTTTCTTCTGGCCTTGTTCAAACAATATGTAGAATAGGATTGAAGTTGTAAACATTACTCATTACCATAAACTGAGCGCATAGACCATGTTTTATATTATATAGGCTATGCATGAAATGAATTCATTCCTTTGTCATATATCATTTACAGTCAAATAAATGTAGTTGGTTATCTTACATAATGACCTGGCTTGTGTTTGGGAGGGGTCTAATTGACAGAAATCCAAAAAAGGTTTATTTGGGATTTAGGAGGTAAAAAACAAAAGGTAGTCAACTAGAGATTCTTAACATCTACTGCTGAGGTCTCAGACCATAACAGCTCATGTATGTAGGCCATTTTCATAAAATGTCTAAAAGTATCAAGGTGATAAAACAATTAGGTTTTTTTTTTTTTAACAGTTGAAGAGGACCACGTCCTGAAACAAATCATTGGGGTCAGTGCCCGCATGACTACAGGTTACATATTTCCTTATACAGTAGCTTGAGTTTCTCGTACTCTGTACAAGTTACACAAAAGCCTCCTGTGGACAGGTGTCGTAAATTAGCGTTTCGTTACAAATGCCAAACCCAGTGCATCGAGCCCTTGGGTATAAATGTGTGACAATCTAATGCTACTGTGATGTCCACATCGAATACAACAAACGTGTATATTGTAGTTAACGTATATTTAAGAATTTCTTTTAATTCCGTGATACATAACCCATCTACCAAACACTGCTAGATCTAAAGAAAGGAGTACCCCGGGGTCCGAGAACAGCGGTGCTCCTCCGGCAGCCTGAGCGGTGATGAGGGCGGTAACGGTCAGGATCCAGGCTGCCCTCCTGTCCGGTCCAGCTCCACACCGGTCTGGAGGTCGGCAGCTCATTGCGGGACAGCCACACTTTCACCACACTGGTCCTGTGGCGCATTTCTCTTGAGCTCCAAATATTGTTTTCATTGTTTGTTTTCCTTGCTGTCAGAAACTGAACGCATGCTGCTGCTCGCCTAACCTCTCCATCCCTGCGAGGAGTGCCGGAGCCGACTCAACCACCGGGAGTATTACAGGGGGAGGGCCAGCCCCGCCCCGCCCCTCTCGGTCCGTCTGCACAGCAGCTGAGCAGAGCATGGCAGCTTTTCCTGCTGTACATAGGCCTACTATTGTAATTCAAATATGTAGTTTTTAAAGCTTGACAAAATTGTCTTTAATATCGCAAATTATAGATAGAAATTCGCACAAAATTGTAATTAATATATGTTCATGGGAGCATTATCTAGTGTGCCAACTATGTTTTCTTACATGTTCTGTCCTAGCCACCCCGTAATTAAGCCTTTTTGTATAATCTCACACAAAGCACAGAGAAAAGATCAGGTTTTTTTTATTATCATTTTGGAAGAAAAAAAAAAAAAAAAAAAAAAAAAAGAACCAAGTAAAACATTTAATCCGTTCATACAAAACAATGGTATGATGTCTACTTCACAAAAACATCTGCAGCTAGAATCTGAGAAAAATTAAAAAGATGTACAAAGAAATAAAACAAAAGCAGAGAAAAAAAAACAAAAAAAAACAAAAAAACATGACCACATGCCAACAGTGCCAATCAGCCCCAAAGTCCCTTTACAGTAGCTCAACACATCCGTCCCTCACACAGATGAGCAGCAATAGTTGGGATGCACTGGCTACCAAAAAAAAAAAAAAAAAAAAAAAAAAAAAAAAAAAAGGTGCACAGATCAGGATGTCTGATCCCTGGTCCTTTCCCCCCAGCTTTCCCCAACTAAACCCACCCTCCATGGCAAACTCAAGGGCTGGAATGGTTTCCATCTGCTCAACACTTAGTATGGCCGGTCTCTTCTGTCGTCTCTACGATCACCTCTGCAGAGAAAAGACAAAAATGTCAGTTACCAGCTGTATTTTTTCAAGACCAACATCCACCATTGTCATTGAATCAACCATTATCACCTAAATGACAAAGATGAGTAAAATATGGCATTGTTTCCTCATTCCCCACCCACTTTGCCTTCTAAAATTAGTTTTAAATGTAAGTAGACTATATCCACAATGTTCCACTTCCGGGAATCGCTCCGGTGCCGCAGTAAATTCCGCCAGATGCACGTCTTTTCGCCAATGTCCGTTTCATTCCGCTTTCTTTGTGTTGGAATTTTAAACTCAAGTGGATTTACGAGGACTATGGTTGACTGCTCCTCAGATCTCTGCATGGTAAATTGAGACAGCTAGCTAGACTGTCCAATTAGAGTTCTCTCGCACAACTCAAACTACTTTTAAATGTACACGTTCCACTAAGGCTGTTTGGTAGTGGCTCCGTGTCGAGTTTAGCTCCGCTCATGATTGGTTTAAAGAAACTCCAATAAACCTGAGGACGTTTTTCTCCCATCCCGGAATGCTAGCCAGACCCTCAGCTGCAGCGTGTGGAGGATGGCCTGGCAAAGCGAGACATACATTTATATAAAAAAAATAAATAAATTAAAAATAAGTGACCGTCCTTCCTTGAACAACCCTCAATTAATGCAGCACTTCACCTTCAGGGAGCAGCAATATATCAAAACCTTCAAATGGCACAAAAACACTGAAGGGTGTAGCATGAATATTTATACACTAGACACGTCACAACTTGGCTTCTTAAAAAGCAGGGAGTTAAAATGGCAATTTGATTAAAAAGAGCCTTGGTGCCAGGATGAGCCTAAATATCCAATTTGGAATTTGCTATGTTGTGTGTTAACACTAGGGAAGTGACAAAATCAAGTATACTTAATTGGTATATAGTACATATGGTATATATTTATTATGTTGTGTGAAAATGGGGCACAGCATTTGTCTTTAACCCAGTTACAGAGTCAGAATTTCTGAACTAATCTCAGACCGGCTGCACCCCATTCTTGTCATAATTAAAATAAAAAAATAAAAAAATAATGCAACCAACCTTGCTCCCATTTTGTAGCCACCTCCAAATCCTCCGCCGTAGCCTCCGCGGTCTCCCCCGCGGTCTCCCCCACGGAAACCTCCACGACCTCTAAAGCCACCACCTCTGTCTCCGCCATAACCACCTCTGCCTCCACGATCTGCAAACAGTCAATTATGTCAGTAAAACAAGGAATAGTTTAAAACATGCACTGGACAGGTGTGTGGTTAATATTTTGTACATGCAATCTAGGGGTGACCCTAATGCTTTGAAGCTTTGATCATTGCCATGGTAATCAATAGCCAAATCAGTATTCAACTGCTTTGTTCTAATTTTATATGCATTACCCCAATCTGGAATATCACATGACAAGGAATAGTGATCACACATTTATGCATCAACATTAATTATATTTAGTCATTTTTAGAAGGAGCGTGTGTCGCGCTGTCCGAGGTACTGAAATCGAAAGCTGGAAAAACCTGTCACGGCCTGCCCCACTTTGTCCTGGTGCCTGGCCTGAGCTGTCATCTAACGTTACCAGCACTGAAACTAAACGCAGGTCTCGACAGTAACGACAGGCCTCTGGTTGCCCCCTTTGGCAACCACCTGTTCAATGTGTGTGTGTGTTTTTTTTTTTTTAATATATAAAATCAAAAACTTACAAAACTGGAAAATCTTATTTCAAAAGAAGTCAATTTTATTTGGTTAAAGTTTAAACACTGTTCGTGTGCAACATATTTCAGCTGTTGTGCGACCGCTTTCCCCACACACTTACAGGCACAGATGCGCAACAATGGCAAATTATTTGCAGCAATTGACCAATTAAGTAAAATCTGATAATTTCTCACTGCACACAGGACGATCTCTCACGGCACACTAGTGTGCCGCGGCACAGTGGTTGAAAATCAATGCGTTAGCCTACCATTAGGTAGCTACAGTAGTAACTGGATTAAACACATTTACAATGCTGACAGTTTAACGGTGTAAAAGTGTGACTGTATTTCACTGTAGAGGATTCCAAAACCAGGACGTACAACCGGCTAACCTAACGCTATGAGCTAAAAGACATAAACTAGCACTGTTCACTGCAGACGGGACTAAATGTTGCATTTACTGGTAAACCTCGTGGTGCATTCAAAATTGTAAAATAAGGCTGGGCAATATGGAGAAAAATCAAATATCACAATATTTTTTCTAACCAAATACCTCGATATCGATAACGCAACGATATTGTAGTGTTGACTATTGGTGCTTTCCCAAAATATTTACACTGAGATTTTAGTGAGATCAGTAATGTGGATATAATGACTAAGTGGGTAAAAGGCAAATAATAGAACAGTTAACAGTCTGGTAAGTTCAGAAAATGACCACTTTACTGTAATGCAGCCTTTAAAACCAGGAAAAGACAACACTTATGTCATATCACAGTATTACGATATCCAAAATCTAAGACAATATCTACTCTCATATCATGATATCGATAATATCGATATATTGCCCAGCTCTATTGTAAAATACCCTTTTCTCATCTGCCTTTTAATAGCAATTTACTGGTGAAGAAAATAATGACTGCAGAAACTAAAAGTTTCACTAAAAGAAATCACTTGTCGGCAATAGTTCGTAGAATGTATGACAACCTTGTGTTTAAGAATATGCATAGATAGTAGGGAAGCTCTGGAACAACTTTCCCAGTATTGAAATAAAGTTAAAAAAAAAAAAAAAAAAAAAAAAAAACTTGCCTCCAAATCCTCCTCCATCTCCTGGTTTAGGAGCGCCACACTTGTTACACTCTTGCCGCCGTGCAAAATTCATGTTGCCACAAGAGCTAAGGACAGAGAAATCAAAAGGGACATTTTATACATAAAATAAATTAAAAACACCTTCACAAAGGGGCTAAATGAGCCCCTTCTGCTGTAAATGAACCTTCTTTTGTTTAACTTACATAAAAGGCATACAAACCTGTTGGGACAGGGCCAGTCTCCTCCCTTAATGTCAAAGCTGGGTCCTCCTCCTCCTCCTCCACCAGCACCACGACCTCTGAAACCTGAAATCGACGGAAAATAAACATCAGGGGCAGCAGCATTAACACAAGCAATTCAGTTTTAAAACTAGATAATTGACTACTATTTGAGCCCTGGGACAGCTCCATCAATACCCACCTCCTCGTCCCCCTCGCCCACCACCTCCTGCTGCTCCTCCTCTCTGTGTGAACTCAGCTCTGCGGGTAGCAAATGATACTTTGATGGGTCTGCCATTGAACTCCTTGCCTGAAATGAAAACATCAGTTTAAACAAACAAACGGGACCATGAATGATGTGTGATATGAGAAATTGGAAAATACGGCAGTGCTCTTACCATCAAACCAGTCAATAGCAGCTTTGGCAGAGGGCGGGTCATCAAATGACACTGTGCATTCTCCCTTTGGCTGACCAGTGGCCTTGTCAGAGTAGATGTTGATCATTGGCAGGCCAGTCTTTTTGTTCAACTAAAAGAACAAAATGAAAACAGGATTCTCAGCGCTTACATTTGCATTTAGTGTTTCTACACCGGTTTCAGCTAGGTGCCAGGTATTTAATCACAAATAAGTTAACACAACTAAATCTTAAATTTGACTAGTTCAAACGATAAAGAGTGACAATAAAGGGAGGAAGTATGAAGTACAATAATTAATTTCCATAAAGACATGCCAAATGGGTTATTGATTTGCTTTAAAAATACTTCCATTCTTATGGACAGCATTTATTATAAGAGTAAAGACCGAACCTTTTTGAAGATATGGCAATCTCAGAATTAGATTTTATACATTTTAACATTAATGTTAGGGACTATGACAAACATGTTATCTGAGTGCATTTATTATGTTTGATCAATTTGTTTTGGGTTTATTCATTGTTTAGTAATTTTATCTTATTTAGTCCTGAACAAACCCGCCATTTTTAAATAGTTTAGCCAGCTGTGGTTTTTTTGCTGCCTCCAGCTTCATGTGAAACAAAATGTGACTTCTGGCTGTGGCAACAACAACACACCTTCAACATTCTGTGTGTGTGTGTGTGTGTCGTTAGGTCACGCATGGATGTATTAAGAGAACTGGTCACAGCAGTTTACTGCGGCGCCACTATGACGACCAGCCACGCTGAGGCCGTACTAAAATCTGCAATGGAAAACGGACACAGTGCGTCGAGGAGAGGAGAGTTGAGCAGGTACCATGTAATGGAAAAATGCCATTAGTAACAAACTAGAGATGCATTCAGACACTTAATACAGACATTAGCTGTGATCAAGTCTCCATGGTCATTAGGATGCATGAGCCTGTGTAATTGAGTAAGAACATGCCAAGAGAATTCAATTACCTTGATGATACCAATTTGCTTAAAGAAGTCACCGACTTCCTGAACTGTGGCATCTTCTCCCAGTCCCTGGACAAAAATGGTGTTGTTGTCAGAGTTGTCCTGCTCACCAGCTGTGGAAGAGATTGATGAAAAGAAGAGGTCGGCAATGATTCTATTAGGAGTAATTGTATATGGAGAAATGCTGTGTCCATCACACAGGCAGAAGTACAACATTTAACTAAAAGTGTTCACGCTCATAAAAAAAGTACATTGTAGGATATCCCCAATAATCCATCTATATGGGAAACCATGGCAACTCATTGCTTTTTCATAACTTATCTGCAGAAACACAACCTGGATTTTCAGAAATATCTATATTCAGTTTACATCATCCGATTAACATTAAAATGTATTATACTACAAATTCAAATACATTAATGCTACAAGGAATTTCAGTTATGATTAAACTCACAACTGGCATATGCCATCAAGTAACTTTCCGCATTAAGTATTAAAGGATGATATTAATTTACAGTGACTGACAGATATGAAATTAGAGACTATTTATCAGTACAAATCAGGTTAATCACGTAATGCTCACAGAGTCTTACCTGGTTCATCCCTAGAGTCGAAGTCTCGTGAGCCTATAAAAACAGAGGAGAGGGTGAAAGAGAACACTTGAGCAAGGAATCTTAAACCGTTTCACACAAATATTTATTAACTTCATCCCTAGCAATGCATAATGATAAAGAAAATTAAACAATGTCCATGTTTACAGCTCTCTGATGGGCGTTTTCATACCGTTGCATCACATACCAACACCGTGCAACAAGAACAGAATTGTTCTGGGTTTTTCTTTGAGCTTACACCAGAAACGAAAACAATCAAAAAGGTCTCCAGTTTTAGAAAGTTTTCCTTTTTCGTCCTGGGAGCACCTCTGTCATTTACAATCATCCCTCGTCTTCATGCAACAATACCATTATTTTAAAACTCAGGCTCCATGTTTTTACCATATCTGAAGTCATTTAAGAGAAACCCTGCTAAGATTAATAGGTGGAGTCCCTTGGGATCTGGACATGAAAATGGTGGCATTCACCGAGTTTTTCTTTAAATCCCCCTCCCTTTTCTTTTTTGCTAACTTAAGTTCTTTCCTCCCCCACCGACACAGTTCTGATGCTCGTCACTTACCACCGTAATTTTTGTAGCCACCACGGTCACCACCTCTGCAGAGGAAAAATTGGAGATATGATGGCTTTTCCTTTGTCCCAACTGAGAGCTCAAAGCTCCCCTACATCCCCATCAGTATGCACTCCTGCCAGGGTGTGCGACTATGGTGGAAATGTCTCACACGAGGAATGAGTTAGTCTTTGACATTAAAGATCAATGAACAGACGACTAGGCAGCTCTGACTGAACAATTGGACAGATGAGCGAAGACAATCACCACATCTTAGTCACCATTTACAAATGAATTTGGTACTTTTTTTACATAACCAGATTGGATACCAAGAGCCAGAAAACCAGCTGATTGGTTTTTTTAACATTAGCCAAATTGGTGTGAAGGTGTTTAGCAACTGATAAGCAATCTTCCACTGAGTGCGTTTATGAGATCCTTTAACTGAGGTCGAAGTTTTAGTTCATTCACTCTGAACACCTGTAGTATAAAATGTAGATCCATGTTAACACAACACACATGTTCGCCATTGTCAAATATACAACACTTGAATGAAACCTGTTGAATGTGAAGAAGCTGAAGATGTGACTCCAGGTCTAAGGGCATCGTTTCAGTGGAGTTTCTACGGTTAAAAAAAAAACAATCACGTGGTCCTCAGGGCACAAGAAATGCACCCCTCCTCAGATGGGCACCTTAACTAGAATCTCTCTTCAAAACTGAGAAGTGCTAATTCTGCAGGACCTGAAAGGGCAAAGGACAGTTTCCCCAATGGTGAAAATTATGGTTCATAGCGCATCTCAGTGTGGAGCACACATTTTCACGCGTTTTATCATCATCTTAACGTGCTGCAGCATGGTCACCTTACAGAAAACTTTAGGTAGACCTCTTCCATTTTTTATTTAATGTAATAGAGCTTCTGAAAGAGTTTTTTTTTTTCTTAAGATACTTCTTCAACAAAGCCTGGCCCATTGTCTGGGATAATATGGTTGCACAACCAGGTCTCTGGTGACTAGGGTGGCAAAGTTCTGGGAGTTGGGAGGTGAAAACTGTCCATGGGAAATAAGAGGAATAACATGGAAATATAAGTGTTATCCGATCAGGTTTTATTTACCATGTTGTATGCAGATAGAAACAAACCTTTCACCATATTAGGCAGACAAACTTTCAATGTGAAATGTGCCTTCTGGTAAGTTAGTTCACTAATGGGTTAAGGTGCTTTGAAAAATTCAAGACAATGTGGGCTGTGTGCAATAAGATTTTATTGGTTTAAAAAGTGGTCCTGCAGAGTCTATGATCAAAACTTTGTCCATGGCAACAGTCTGTTTTACCTAGCAACGATCCGTTACACAGCATGGTTGAATACTCAAGTTGGATTGGTCAATCACTGCATTCTACGCTCTGTTATAACAGACTGTTGCCATGGACGGGGTACTGATCATCGTCTGGCGGACCATTTTTAAAACAAAATTCATTTTTAAAATTAATTGTTTGCGCTCATACCGCTGAACAGTGGATCACAAATGGGAGAGAGTGGAGGAAACCGCGATTGCTATCAGTGCAAACCGAGCATTAGTTAGCTCCATGTTTAGCTCATTTACCAGCTTCTGCCAGGTTGCCGTGCGCATCAGCGGTAAAGTTAACCGTTCCAACCAGGATGCAGGAGAATAGAGACCAAGGCAGTCATTGCAAATATGAACCCTGACAGGGTTTCAGCTTCTAAAATACACTCTCTCCAGTAATATAATTAAAAGTTACATGAAAGCATGTAGTCCTTTGGCTCAGACAGGACAGTAGTGTTGGCTGCACATGTGATAGGAGCATGCACTGCGCACACAGAGGGTTAATTCCATTTAATTATAGTAGTATGTGCTGCTGAATGCAGTGCATGGTTATAATTAATTTCAATTAAATGGGCACACTTAACTAAAACATGCCATATGACCTAATATTGCTTTGTATGTGCATTTCCCCTTCAAATACATTCACTATATAAAAAAAATTAAATCTTTTATATTTCATTATTTTTTATATAATTGTGCAAACTTCCCATGGAAATTCCTGACCCTTTGCAACCCCCTAGTGGTGCCTTTTAAGCACCTATTTTGGCAGACATGTTCAGTCATTCATAGCTTTACCTAAGATCCCAATGATAACGAGTAGATCCTCAGGTCGGTCAAACAACTAATTTCTAATTACCACCACTTATGCATCGTTAACGATCATTTGATCTTAACAGCAATGTGGATACAACACCAGCAAGTCTTGAAAATTTCTGGTGAATCAAGTTTTGAAAAAAAGGTTCAGGCACCTGGAGCACAATGCAGAGGGGTGGTGAATGTTACTGTGATCTGTGACAACTTTGGATGAAAAAATTACTCAAGTTTGGGGTACCGGGGCACAAAGCAGATGAGTGGTGAAAATCATCTATGTGGATGGTTTGTAGTTAATGGTTGAAGTGTTGAGTGACAACAAGTCATGTCTCATTTTTCACAGTGTATAAGAAGTACCTTGGGGGCAGTGGCACTATGCAACTTACCCCATACCAGGAGGTCCACCTCTTCCGCCACGGTCATATCCACCACTGCGGTCATAGCCACCACTGCGGTCAAAACCACCACGGTCATAGCCGCCACGGCCTCGGCCTCTGTAGCCCCCTCCTCCTTCGTTACGGTCTCCTTGGTCACGTCCAAACCTCCCACCCTGAACACCTCCTTCACCTAGTGTACAGAGAGATTTATTGAGTACTACCCAACCTGACTCAGGGCTTGACATTAACGCTTGCAGGCTTCAGCGAGCCAACCCAGTATCACAAAAATGCCATCAATAGCAGAGACTCTCTTCTGTTCTTACCTTTCACAACAAAAGCCCTAGACATATAGGCTACAAGGCATACCCGTTAACCTTAGGACATTAAATTGACTCGCATTTCGCCAACAGGAAACTCAAAATAGCTTACAGTAGCTTTTTTCTGCTTCCTGTGGTCTGAAAGCACAGGGGGTACATGGGCTGGAGCCTCGGGAGCCAAACAACCATCACTCCACTCAGCAGCCGGGAAACAAGACACCTCCATTGGTCTTGAGGAGCTGCAGCATTTATGCGTGCTCAAACTGCAGAGTCTAGCCAATATACATTCACTTGGTATCTTCACTGCTAAACTTTGTGACTCTCCGCTCACACCAGATCTACAGTCAATTTCTCTCACTTGCTTCACCTTCATCCCCAGAAGGATCTCAAACAGTTCCGACAAATTTGCATCGCTGCTGGTATGAATAGTTTTGATGCAAAATATTTGCATACTTGTCATTTATTCGTCTCGTCCCCAGTGTGTAAAGGTGTAAGGTGAAAGGAACTTGAAGATGTTCTGTTGTATTTTAGGTTTCAAAAGGAAAAAAGGGTGTAAGAATCTGATATTTTGTGAGTTTATATCAGCAAATCGCTGGTTGTTGAGCTAGCGGTGGCTGGTTGGAAAACTAGTTGCCTCACAAGTTGATACTGGTGTCATTTAATGTTAGTTATAAAAGTAGTTTAAAAAAATAAATATTTACTACATATCGTGCATGCATGTGTTATTTTCAGTGTTCTTATGTCATTCTGGATAGATAAAGGCTTTATTAATAAATATGTTGATAGTCTTATGACAGCACATCCTCCTTGTTGGCTTCATTAACGTCATTCAGGTACAATAAGGGCACCACTGCACAATAGCTGAAAATGCCAGAGGCCCCAAAGCACCTGCTCGTCCAGTACATTACAGTCTATATTAATTCAAAATCTAGTTATTTGTACCTTCACTCCATCTTCCATAGCTGCCTCCGCTGCCACCACCTCCTTGCCCACCAAAGGAGCTTTGCTGTCCATAGCTGTCTCCTCCTTGACCCTGGCTACCATAGGAACCTTGATGGCCGTAAGAGGACGATGTTGACGACAACTTATCGCCATACCTTGAAGTGGTTTTAGCAAAAATCATTACAGTTAGCACAACAGAGACGCCAAATATTTTAATCCAGTAATGAACAGACAAGCACTTCAGTATATCTACAAATTAGATTGTGCCTCTGGGTTTATCAAATTGTTTAATGATGCTCCAATTCTTGTAGGTTAGAATCTTAATATTTTACATCTTAATGTTACTAAGCCATTAAAATAGGCAAAGAATGTCAGTGAGAATCATGCTGCACAGACAGACTACAGCACTGACATTTCAAGAAGGTCCCTAACAATGTGATATTAGCAGCTTACCCAGATGGCTCCTGTCCATAATTATCAAAGCTCTGTTGCGGAGCCTGGCCATAACCGTCTGTCAAAAAGAAATTTCACAAAAGAAATCAAATCTCTTTCAAAACAATGCACCGTTCAAGCCATAGTTTTGCGGTCAATAAACTTAAGGAAAATTATCTTAAACTGAAAAAGCATCTTCAGTTCTTCTGTGACTTTTCTATCAGTGTAGGGCTGCGACAATAACCGCATTACTGCGGTGACGTCACCACCTTTTGTATTGCTGGTGAAAGTAACAGGACATGTGTTCTACGAAATATAATAAACATTTAGTTTCATTGACTGTCTTCCTTTCCATGTACAATGGAATCTGGAAAATTGCTGGAAATCTTTAAGTGACATAATACTGTGGTCTTAATTACTATCAAATAACTGGATATACCAGTGCCTGCCATTTCATTAACTTAACACTCCCCCTTCAGAGGCAATAACCTTACAGCTAGGTTGGCCAAATAAAGTAAGCGTTGGGTGAGAATCATCAGTATCGACGTACCAATTATTGCAGTTCTGCAAATTGCTTCTATTAAATGCACATACTATACCTTGTGTCGCCACGGCTTGCTGTCCATAGCCACTGTAATTCTGTCCCCCATAAGAGCCTCCACCACTGCCATTCCCTTGTCCATAACCCTGTAAATCAGAATGACAAATTAGACATGTTATAATCCCACACCCAAAAAGGGGATTTAAAATTATAACACTAACAGATAGTAAGTTGGGGCAGTGTCTTACCTGTCCACTCTGCTGTCCACCATATGACCCATAGCTACAAACACATAAGCAGTTAGCTTCAGGTTATAGATGGATTTAAAAACTGTATGTTAGTTATGTTTTTAATAAGAATGTGTACAACGGTTTAATATAGGAAATTAATGAGATGCTTGTTTGTACATTACCTTTGTGAGCCACCGTAGCCCGAATCTGAAGGAAATAAAAGTTTCTTGTTACCACAAAAAAAAAAAAAAGTTGGCCAGGATTTCGTACACACTTTTAAAAAAAAAAGATAGATAGATAGATAGATAGATAGATAGATAGATAGATACATACATATACACACACACGCTTGTCTTGCTAGCATGCAACCCACCCAGTACTCAGCAGTGTCCTTTTGCTGTACACCGTGCCGCCAACACTAAAACAATCCCGTCACCACGCCGATTCGGTAAAAATGGCGGTCAATTTGGTCTAGGCTTGGGCTAACTCTTGAAACGAGACAAACTACCATAGGTTTATAATTGCTGTCCAACCTCGATAGTTGGCTTTAAACCAAACTGTTTAGATGTGAATATTACCATCTTGTTGTGAGACTACATTTGTCCAAGTAGCGCAAACAGTGTCTCGTTTAGGAGCGAACAATAGCATCGGTATAAACAAAGGCGCATTCATGCTAGCTAGCAGACACCTTGAGCTAACTTGAGTTAGCTAGCTAGTCGCGACAAGGCCCTGCTCACTCTGCGGTATTTCCATATACTGACGTTACGGCACAGTAATGGGTTTAAAAAAGTACAGTAAAGGGTGATCACAGAGTAAACGCCGCACCGGGAAAAAAATCGTTTACTCAAACACCCGGCAAAGCTAACTTTGTTCTTCAAGTGAAAGATGAGACATGTTCCATGAGATAGACGGAGCCCTCCTTCTGGCCTCGCGGTGGTCAGCTAATTTAGCTACAATGCTATTCGGCCCACTTTTCATTATCTATTCAAGAAAAACAAGCAATCAACAGACATGTTGACTTACCAGTGGCCATTCTGTGACGTCGTATATATAGTTAAAAAAATACAATGAAGTCTGTTTCTTCTGATTAGCTGATAAAAACGCAGGTTGACATCTACGCAGCGCCACAGAATTGAGCTGAACACTCTGCGACACTTCCCTTATGCAGCTGCAGCTTCAGCTTCTTCTTCTTCTTCTTCTACTACTTCCGGTTTGAAAGGACGGGTCGTATTTAAAGCTAAGTTATAATACCGCCACCTGCTGCTAGAAGGGAAGTTTGTGTGCTCTTTTCTTAGTTTAAAAAGATTAAATAGGCTGAATGAATATTCATCTATTTCTCTGTCATATCTGATGGTTTCTCCATTTAAGTTCTCTCTAAATAGACACTGAAAATTAGAGGAGCATATCTGTGTTTTTGCAAGTTTCAGCTATTAAAAATATATATTAAGTGTATCTTCTCTGTTTCTGGACCCAAATATGGTGCTGTAACCCACAACATGATTTATCATATCAGTCCCTATAACAGATTTTGTTTTTACTTTTACCAGTAGTTCAGTATATATCTTGGAGAGGGTGCTGCTGGTAAGGTCACTGTTAAGTCACTCATGATTACAACACAATTTAAACATAAACACACTGCAGCCCTGTGTAATTTTATTCTCTCAACAATACTGCCTCATGAGTATTAGCGTGAATGGAGCTAAAACCTCATATCTGATGACAGATGGCTAACATATGGATGAGATAATCTGCTGGAGTTAATAGATTGTAGAACAGATATATACTCAAACTTTAACCCTATTTAATTATAAAAAAGTAATTAACCCGACAAATTATTCCAATTTTATTCATAAAAACAGGCATGCCTTGATAAAATCAATTAATTACATCATAAAGTGGAAGGACAAAAAAGAGACAGTACTGGATGAAGTCACTTTCTATCACAATGTAAGCATGGAAAAAAATAACTATTAAAAAGACAGTTAAGTGTCAGGGTTTAAATGCTAAATTAATACATAAGGCAGTGTTAAAAAAAGGCACAGGCTGCACTTCAACTGTTTTGCTGACCTCAAACTCCCCATATTCACACAAAAGTACTGAGATGAGCACTGACTGACAGATGCTGGGAGACAAAATGTTTTGATGTCTGGTCATTTTCTCCATGTAGTGGTGCATATGTGATTGGACAAAAAACAAGACCATTCCATTTCATTACATACTCCTACCATCAGATGCATATAAAATAAAACCTCTGTTTCAATGCCAATATTTCAAATGACATTTTACAATTATTACAGGGTACCTACAAATTCATTTTCATCATGTTTAAATGCATAAAATAAAATGCACATACTATCATGTTTTTCTATGAATTGATCTCTCCCTTTGCATGACTTTTTGTGCCTCTAAAAAGGTTACTGTTACTGATTTAATAAACAGCAAATTATGCATAACAGGAAAAATCCCTTGTCAAAATACAAAGGAAAACATAATTGTACCCATGATGCCGTTCGTTACATCAAACATTTAATGTATTTTAAGTACTATTAAAAGTACGACAAGATCAGCTCTGAGACACTAAGATCAGCACCCTTTCATGTCTAAAGCGTCTCAGAGTTCACACTGCAACAGGAACACACAATGCTCTATATATTCACTTAGATATGCGATCCAATATCATCTGCTGTGGTTACGTCTACAATCTATTAAGCAATGGAATTATATCGCGTACATCCAGAGGTGGGGCGCAGTGAGTCCCTGCCCCACCCCCGAGTCGTCATCAGTTGATAAAGCTGCTCTGATTGACTCATTAATGTAAAAATAAAGCTAATCAAAACTAAATCTGAAATGAAGACGAATCTTTGCTGCATTTGTATGATTGATTGAGGAATTTCAAGCCAGCGGGCACTACCCCCAACCTCCAAGCACTAAGTTGCAGTCAATTCAATAATTCATATCAGAGACTTGGATAAATCAGACAGGGCAACCATTGTTTGGTCTGAGACCACGGCTCAAGTGAGGACCCTAGGAGATACACACTGGGTCCAGATACATAATGTAATGTTGAAATTGCTGAACGTGTTTATCAACAATTGTGCTGAGGTAGTGTTTGCCTCATCTGCTTCTGCTTGCTCTCATGAACCAGGGTGATGAACAAGTATTTAAAGGTTTTTATATTCAGTCCTGATAAAAACAAGACCCACAATAAAAATATATATATTTTTTTTAAAACCAACACTTTAGTGAGACTAAGGCTGGTTCTGAGGCTTTTTAACTCCAGACATCTTGCGAGTAGCGTCCCTTGGTCATCAGTTTCTTGATGTAATCGGTGGCCTGTGTGCGTGTCATGCCTCCCAGTTCTTCTCCTATCTCATGGAGGGCTGTCTGCACATCCTTTGCCATGTTCTTTGCATCCCTAAATCAGGAGAGAGAGCACTTTAGAACAGAGATTTCAACAGGGGGTCTGGGACCCCCAGGGGGTCCTCAGAGTCCAAATTATTGTCAATTTTTTTTTAAGTATTAGCAAATATAAATCCCCATTGACGATAGGCTTACTGGCCTCTAGGTAAGGTAGTCACTAAGAAAGCCACCCACAGATACAATTCATCCTAAAGATTCACTGTGCCTCATAAAAAGAGGATTTATTAAAATGATGCCAACAAATAATATTTTAATATTCTGTGCACTAAAAGGTATGTATAAAGGCTTTAGGCCGCTCTACACATTATTGTAGACCTAGTTTAATATTCAACTTAATTTTATACAATATGTACAGTAGGAGGGGGTCCATGTCCATCTCTCTTTCAGTTAAGGGGTCCTTTGCTTAAAAAACGTTGAAGAGCCCTGCTTTATAAGTCTGGTCATCAGTGTGCCGTGCCCCCCCCCCATATTTTATATTTTTTTATCCATCTACTGGAGGATATTTCCCTTTAATCAAAAAACTGATCATCAGCCAGCAACAATGTTCACCTCAAACATGGTGGAAGTTATTTGCTTTCAATTCCTGAATGATGGCAGTATAAACCAATTAGACTAGAAGGCGCCAAATCACCAAAGAGAATGTGAGTTTCCAAATTTGAGCATTTGTTTTCCCTCCAGTGTAATTCTTTATTCCTTCATATGAAATGGTCTCAAATTATCGGCAATATCAAGTCAAGTCATTAAGTTCACAACATAAATATAATAACGTGAAAGTCTGATCTTTTTGAATACATGAAATTTAATCTTTTGCTGGTCCAATGTGTTAATTACCCGCAGACGTAGATATGAGCGTTGTCTGAGTGAATCAGCTTCCAGATGTGCTCCTTATTTTTCTTCAGGAGATGCTGCACGTACACCTTTATTTTTGAAAGTGAAAAAATTGTTTGAAAAGTTCCAAACACACAATAATAAAATGGTTCATCATCACACATTGATAAATAATATACAGTATGTATATTTGTTGTCTAATTGACTATTTTTCCATTGTTATCCATTATCATCAATATGTTATTTGACCAAAAAGGTGTTCAATATTTTAAATAACGAAGATATTTTTGTTCAGCTCTAAGGGACACTAACAGCAGTGAGCTAGACAGACATACCTTTTGCTCCTGGTCTCTGGAGAAGGCAACATTAAGCTGTGTTAGAACTCCATTCTTCTCTGCTTCTTCCAGCTCCTCCTGGTAGATATAATCCTCGTTCTTATGTCTGCAGCCGAAAAACATCACTGTCTCCCCAACCTCCTTTCCTGTGAAAGGAAACAAAACATTGGTACATGCTGTTTATTCCATTCAGGCTCTTCCACTGGAGGTTTATAAAAGTATAACTGATCAAGTAAATCTCAGACATCTTGACATGCACATTTATCATGTTTTTAGAAGTACTTTTGTAAGCATACTGGTTCACAATTCATACTTAAGTAATTAATAGGCCTGTGTTCAGTGACTGAGAATGTTAATAACTGAATTAAGATTATACATTTTTTTATTATTACTTCTTTATGGGTAGTGTACACATAGAGTAACTAAAAATCACACCACACCCACACCCCCACACACCCACCCCCACCTTGTTGTTTCAGCCAGCCCCTCTCTTGGATGAAACCCATAAAGGGAGCGATTCCTGTCCCAGGGCCGATCATGATCACTGGGTTGGTGGTTTTGAAGGGCAGGCGGAACTGAGACTTGCGGATGTACATGGGTACGGTGGACTTGTGGCCGTTGTCGGTGACCAGTTTGTTCTTCAGCCAGTTGGTCGCAACTCCCTTGTTGATGCGGCCTGTCACAGTCTCGTACTCCACCACTACGGCACAGATGTGGATGCTGTTGGGGTGAACCTACAGAACAGTAGAGTGCCAGACAGCCCTCTATTTTAATTCTTAGATCTGACTAACATTTCAGTTCAGTTTATTTTTTTGTCCCAAAAGGGCAATTTGAATGCAGCAGGAAGACATCACATAAAGAATATACAACACAAACCACATAACAATTAACACAATAAAAACAACAGCTTCAGCCTGAGTTAAAGAATAAATAGAATAAATAGTTGCAGAGTTGTATTGGAGTTATAATGAAAGTAAAAAGAACTACAAAAACTCAAACGATAATAATAATAATAATAATAAATAAAATAAATACAGGGGTCATTAATACAAGCAAGGGCTATCACCTCCTCTTAGCTGAGTTGAGTGCCTGAATGGAAAGAGGAATAAAGGAGTTTTTGTATCTCTGTTTAAGAGCCAAGGGGGTGCTAAAACGTAAGCCAGATGGTAATAACATGTATTCTCTGTACAGAGGGTGAGTGGTGTCCTTGCAAATAGACATGGCTTTTTTTTTTTTTTTTTTTTTTTTTTTATCTGTTTGTTAAAAATGTCAGTAAGGCTACTGAACTTCACACCCACTATCTTGCTGGTCACATTCACAATTTTTAAAAGTGCATTTTTATCCTTGATGGTGAGGTTTCCATACCAGCAGATGATAGAAAATGTCAGGACAGACTCAATAAAAGCTCTGTAGAACAAAGTCATTAATGTTTTGTCCACCTGGAAATGAAAGTTTCCTGAATGCAAAGTGCAGTCTTTGTTGCTCAATGGTGTTTTTTGCCCCCAACCGCTGCCTTCAAGGCACCTAACCCTAACCATAACCAATGCCTCCCAACGGTGCCTTCCAGGCAGCGCTGCCTTCCAGGCACCGTTGGGGGCAAAAAACACTTTGTTGGCCTCTCTTGCACACAGAAGCAGTGTGAATTAAGCCGGTTGTCAATCAAGGTGCCCAGATATTTGTAATATGGCACCATGTCTATGTCCTGGCCCTTAATAACACTACTACAGGGGACATTGGGATGACGTCTGAGATCAATGGACATATCCTTAGTTTTTGTAATGTTTAGATGAAGGAAATGAAGGACAATAACTGAGTCGTCTGCCAACTTGATAATGTGCCTATTGTCATGAGGGCTACAACAGTCGTTGGTATATAGGATGTACAACAGAGGGGACAGGACGCATCCCTATGGGGATCCAGTGGATGATATTAACTCACTGGAAAGCTCACTGTTCACCCTCACCCTCTGACATCTCTGAGTGAGAAAATACAGAGGTTAAAGGTTGAAATGAGTGAGTAATTTCTCAGCTAGCAAATGAGATTGTGTGGTATTGAAAGCAGATGAAAAATCAACAAAGAGTAGCCTAGCATGATTCCCACTCTAGATGCTTATATAAGAGGTTGAGTAAGGTGATAGTGGCATCTTGTACCCCCCTCTTGGCCCTGTAGGCAAACTGAAATGGATCTAAAAGGAGTTCCGCCTTAGCTAGAAGCTCTACTTTTAAGTTTTTCTAAGGATTTCATGACCAAGGAGGTCAGGGCAACAGACCACCACCACAGACAGTTTCAAAAGAGATGGCACTCTCTGCTGGGAAAGTGACAGGGTGAATATATCATAGAATACTGGACCTAGTTGCTCTGCACACACTTTCAGCAGGTGGCTGCTAATATTATCTGGGCCTGGACTTTTCTTAGGTCTACAGTGTTAAAAACAGTTGATGACACTACGTTCATTAAAAGGAAGGGATACATGGGGGAGATTCTGAGCTCAGAATGTTTATTGCTGAAGTCATGAATGTCAAATCTGACATAAAACCTGTTAAGGTCCTGTGCCAGCAGTGAATCAGACTTGTAACTGTTCAGTTCAAGCCTACTCTTCCCCCCTTCCTTAAGCCCCATAATTGTCTTCATACTGTCCCAGGCACAGCCCAGGTTGTTCATCCTAAGCTGTGTTTCTATTTTATATTTTTACTTAAGTTTACCTGCCCTAATTTCCCTTTTAATGTCCTTTTGAAGCTTGTGTAGTATCTAAGTTTCCTTCCTTAAAAGCCCTATTCTTTTCATGCAATAACATCTTCAGGGACTTTATAACCCATGGTTTACTGTTTGGATATACTTTAATAACCTTAGTTGTAATAACAGTACTCTCACAGTATGAGATCCAACTGCAGATAACATCTGACAGTTCATCAATATCAGAGCTGGACTCTGAACATATTCCACTCCGTGCAATCCAGACACCCCTAGAGAGTAGGATTGGGCATCGAGAACCGATTCCTACTTTGAATCGTTTCAAAGACTACGATTCCAGTTGAATCATTTCTTTCATAGATATTGTTCTATATCTATGGTTTCTTTATTGGAATCATTTGGAACCGTTTGGAGGATTTTGTTTCAAATCTGATCATGGGTTGCAAATTTAATATGCACAAGTTTTGGTTTCCGTAGCGGCCAGGCACTTGTTGTGTTGCAGCCTTGGAGCACAGTAAGCAGCGCTCTAGTCTGGCTTTATTTTACATTGAAAAAGCTGTAAAACTGCAAACCACCATTGAATCAAAATAAAACTTTCCTCAATAGGCATGTGACCCGTTTCAACTCCACCCCTCAAAGAATCGGAACTGAGAATGGATAAGAGCCGGAATCGAAAGGAAGAATCGGAATTGGAATCAGAATTGGAATCAGAATCGTTAAAATCCAAACAATGCCCAACCCTACTAGAGAGCCAAGCAAGCGTCCTCTGACAACTCTTTAACGTGCACAGTCTGTACTTTACCCCTCTCGAGAGCAGTGCGATATGAATCTGTCAGATTAGAGCAGCCTGTGTGTCTTTTTTGCGTATACCCATATCAAAGACCATTTGTAGAAAGAAAAAAAAAAAAAGAAAGAATTAAGTCTGTGACAAAAGTTAAAAGGATAGGACTACCTGCCGAACAGGGAATTACCTTTGAGGAGGAAGCGATGGAATAATAGCGAGCCTGGAGACGGGGCAGCAGCTCACACAGGTGGTCAACGGGAGGCTTCAAAGAAGGCATATCTTCCAGGATAGCGAGGATGTTTCTACTGGCACCTAACACCCAACTCTGGTAGAGTGCCTGTAGAGAAGCAGCAACAAAAAGACAAAAAGATGAAGTATAAAAAGAGATGGAAAAGGGTTGAAAAAAGGGCATTACAAACGTACAGAGATGGGCGAGATGTAACTGTGTTTCTATAACACAAACTAGATAAAGACTGAATTTCAAACCACAACACCCAAAAATCTTTACCACCTGGTACTGACCTTGCCCTCAGGTGAGGAAGAGGCCATCTTGCGCATGTTCTCCTGGTCTTTGGGGTCAGAGGCGTACTGTGCCAGCTCATAGAGGACATTGGTGCGAGGAGGGTGTGTGATGTCCAGGTAGTGAGTGAGGGCCGTGCGGTAGGTGGTGGGGCAGGGGAATGGGTGCTTCTTGTTGGACTCCTCTGAAAATATATGAAGAGGGTTTTTTTTGGTATCTAGAATTGCCTCAACATTCATTTCATGGTTGACTGATAATCATAAATGTTTAATAAAAGCTTAAAATATTTATCAAGGGCAAAATATAAATATAACACCAACACTACAGGTCAACATACTGCTCTAATTAATCCGTAGTAAATGCTTCCTACTTTTATGTAATTCATTTTGCGTTTCAACAATATTTAACACATACGTATGGTTACCTGCTGCGCTGAATGTCTATAAAAAGCATGCTTTAATTAATTTCATATTTGACTGGTCACAAAATACACATCTGTACAGGAAGTTACAAAGAGATAACCTTAGATTGTGTACTAAGTCTTTCATTATTAAGCACTTACGGTCATTTTCAATGATGTTAATAAACACTGAACAGGAGCTGCCTAACCACAAAGTACATGTGATGACCATCTAAGGTCTATGACGACAGGACTCATTTAATTTGTAACAAAACCTATTACAGCAATAACATTCAATTGCTGTAATATAACAATATTCAATTCCTCTGCATTAAGAGAGCAGATACTGCAAGTCTAGATATCAAGGGAGGTTGTCGTGGGAGGGTTTCAGGGACGATCTGTTCAAGTCAACGTGCTTCGGGCTTTCAATGCCATACCATCAAGGTTGTTGAGAGAGATAACCACATCAAGGTCCACTCCAAGGATTTGTCCCAGCTTGTTCACTAATGCAGAGTCATTTGTGGGGAAAACAGCAACGTGGTCTCCTGACTCATATCTTAAATCACAGAAGGTGACAAATTCAGACTTTGACCTGTATTGCATTATCCAGAAATGTAATATAGATATATCCAACCAGTCTCACCTGATCTTGGAGCCTGTTATGTCTAGTTCCAGGTGCATAAGATGTCTATTACCGCCTTTGTTGAGTCTGCGGTTGACCGCGACTGGGGCCAGGAAAGGGTTTTTCGAATCAAAGGGCCTATAAATAAAACAGCAACACTTAAATGTAAAAATGTATTTACAAAGGCTTGAAAATAGTCACAAAAGAGATGGAATATCTCACGTTAATAAAAGACTACAAAGATCTATTACTTTTTAAATAAATAAATTATTGTTTGATTAAAAAAGGCTACTGAAATATGTTTCCAATGTCCACTAGGGGGCAGAAAGCTTCAGTTTAATAAAGTGACCTTTGGTTAACTTTGCACTAGTTATAAATGTGGGTGAAATGTGAGCAGACAGCACTTTAATGATGAATGAGTTCTGGTGGTGAGCAATGTCTTTGCCACAGCACTTACGGCTTTTGGACCTCAAAACTCTTCAGGCGGCCAATCTCTCCTGTGTACACTTTGTTCATGTTGAGGTCGGTGTGCTCCTTTAGCTCGTACTGACGTATACTGTGAGGAAAAATAATTTTAACACAGAAGTTAATTTCACATACCGATGGGTGGGGTTTATCATTAAGCAGATATGTCCTGATTAAGCATTACAGTCTTAGCCAATATTTGGATACGGTTTAAAAAAATAAAAAGACTTTGGGTGGAGTATCATTTTAAACCTAGCCCATTTTACCCTATGTGTACAATAAGTCACATTTGGTCATCACTGTGTGGTGATTACCTTGTAACTTTAGTCTGATTATTTTCACAGTCCATGTGGAAATTCTACTTAAGCAATTGCAGCCAATCTGAAAATATGGCCACCTTATCTTACTGAAAAATAGGCATTATGTGAAAACTACCTTACATCTGAAGCAGACAATATATTACTTAACCTTTACTTCAAAACACATAAGTTAGTGTGAACTGTGATTGCAAGCTTTCCGCTGTCATCATCCGTTATATGTAATGTTCCCGGCTTTAATACGGTAAAGAGCTGGTAAAGAACGCGAGTGGGGGAAAAAAGGTTTAGGGTGAAAATAAGACAATTAAATAATGATGGAGCAAAAACATGTGAAAAGAAGTAAAAACTTGAAATGATAAAAACACAATAAAAGGGGGAAATTGTCTGTAAATGAACCTTGAGTCATCTCCTAAGGCTTCAACTCCAAAGTGCTCACAGACTGCCGGCCAGAACTGCTCTCTCCATGAAACAAAGTCCTCTTCCAGACTGAAAGACAAAACCAGGTCAGTCAGCTGAGAAATGCATTTGAATTTGCTCTTGCTCAACAAATTAGACTTCTTATTTATATAACCATGTACATTTTAAAAATATACGATAATACAAGTTTATTGCTATAATGTTCAAAACATATTTTTCACGCACTGTCTGTCCGTTGAAGCACCGGTCTCTTTAAGCCACCCTACTGAAAAGCCCAGTCTGCTCGGAATGGCTTGCGAGAAAAATATGATGCACCTTTGAAAAGGTAGTTCTTAAGCTAAGGGTGGAGATACTCAGATGGGGTTCAGCTGCCTACCGTGGCGTGTACTCAGGATCACTTATTGAGGTCCACACCATGTTATTTTGTGTTGCATTTTGCACTCAGAGAAAGGTTTGGTAATCATTTCATTTTTTGACTCAGATGATTAACGGGTCACTTACTTGCCATCGTCATCTCCTAAACCAAGGTCAAAGATGCGCTTGGCCCCAAGTTCTTTCAGCCTTTTGTCAACGTATTTTCCCATTGCATTGTAGTGTTCATATGTCTTGTTTCCCAAAGCAAATACCTGGAGACAGAGAGAAACCATCAGCATGTGGCCTTGGCTTAATCTTGAAACAAACAAGCAAAAAATAAATTGTCAGGCAATTTATTCTACTAAAACACTAAACGTAAACAACATGAACAACACAAAAATGTCTTACAAGAGACCCTGAAAAATCTCTCAATGACTTTAATGTATGTAGTCGCTCTAATATAGACCAGAGACAACAGATGAAATACAGGAGGAAGGATGTGACTGTGCCTAAGAATTTAACTAGATTTCCCATAGTTAAAATAGCCTAAAGCCCGGGCTACACCGCCTACCTAGCAGTGTGTGTGACGGCAGCCATGTTAACAGGTTAGAGCAGCCACGTAGCATGCATGCGATCATAGGCTTGAATTAAATATTCTATTATTAATGTTCATTAACAAAGGCTAACTCAAAATAGAAAGACAAGGCTGGCAGCAGCAGCAACGCTGTCTGTGTGGCCCCAGCAGTTAAGCAAGGTAGCCATCACACATAGGTAGAGATAAGCTGTGTGGTTTGGGCATTACCCTTTCATGAATGGTGTTCACTATAGGTACATGTAAAGATTATTCTATGTGCCATAGCCTCAATAAACATTTTCCAAATAGTGTCATTATCAGTGTTTTGACTACATTAATGGATAATGCCAGCCCACTGGTTGTCTCATGTCATACAACTATTTGACTTTTCAGCAAAGCGCAGTGAAGATTGATTGAATAATTGAGGAATGTATTTGTTGTCAGACACTGATGTCCAAGGCAAATGTATCATTAGGATAATAAGGTCCATCTTATCTTATCCTATATTAAGACAACCGACAGAAAATAAGGCTGACCAGGTCATTGGAGCCACCTGAGGTTACAGGTCTACATTATTCTAATTATGCTTTGTAAACATTGTGTTTGTGACAAATAATTATGACCTTAATATACAAATACACCATAGTATTACAGCATCTACACCAGAGCCATCACTGAACTGAACTCCACAAAACAATGTCCCCACACCACCACCACCCTCAACACTCCACAGGACTAAAACTGGATTCATAATTATTAGAAATGGAATAATGTGCAATAACTCTATATAGCATGCAAGAATATATTTATAATGTGTAAATTGTATTTGGCACAATGTACAAAATGCTTTCTTTTTTATAATGAGTTTTTCAGCATGACAGGTGCGGGCATGCGCGTATGTGGTGTGTAAACGTACAAGCGTGTGTGAAATGATCATGTACTTTCTTAGGAATTGAACAGCAAATTTAGTTGTATAATGTTCAATGACAGACATTCTAATATTACTGCACTATGGTGTGAAAGATGTGTGCTTCTTTAGATATGTGCCATTCACCTTTCATCACATCCCTTCCAAAATCACAATTAATACTGCTTTGACATCTGCCCTTTGCACAGGATATTTTTAAGGGCTGGGGCAAGAGAGTCCAGGGGGATCAGGAGAGGTTGGGGGTGGAAGCAATGGAAAGGGCATAGGTACAGGGACAAAATCTCAGGAGTCAGGTGAGGGTCAGGGAAAAAGGGTGCCCAGAGGGTGCTTACTTCTAGTATAAATAATCATTAGATGCAGCCGTCCATGTGACAAAGCAACAAAAACACATATGTAGAACAGAGTGTGTAGCACAATGTTTGCATGGTCATTGACATCATTCACAGTATGCTTTGTGTTGTGCTTATTAAATTGTCAACCTTATGCCACACTGTAACCGTTTATGCATCACTAACACCAACACAATTCCTATACAATTACATTTGTTATAATAACTTAGACAATTCTCAGCATTCTTGTAAGCTTGTAAGAATTAGAAAGACTTTATGTATACAAAACTTGAGCAACTCACAGTGTAGTTTAGTCCAGAGAGGTCTTCATCATCATTTTCCTGCAGCCAGTCATAGAAGTCCTGGGCATTGTCTGTTGGGTCGCCTTCACCATAGGTGGCCATGCAAAATATGGCGAGGGAGTTTTTAATCTCAGACAGACGGGCTAGCTCCCCCTGGAACATGAGACATCACAATCGGAGACAGTAAACACTGAAGAACTACTAATTTTAAGTAAGTTTGTCTTCAATATCTGACCGGCTGTCTCAAGACTTGTCAGCAAACTTGCAAGTAATTAACTATGACTAACAAATCAAAGTATATTATCTATGTCCATACCGGTGCTCACAGCAGTGTTGCAATACATTTTTGGATAAAGCCTGAGGTTATAATATTGTGCAGTTGTATTAATGTGACTGAAATAGCATACGCATTATGATCTCAGCGTGTGCTGTCCTTGCGTCTTTATGGACTGAACTTGCCTGGACAGATTTTATTTCAGCACAGCAAATTTATAATAAGAATAAATTATATTACTATGGCAGGTATTATAAACGGTTATTTGGCTCAGTTAGAATCTGCCATTAGATGTGTATTGTATCATCATCAAAATGACTAAAGGCTCTTGTCTGGACAATTCAAGAGAATATTTTATAACTACTAAGGTGTAACTGAATGATTGCTTTATCATAGTAACACACTTCTTCAGCACTGCAGTGTTATTTTTCCATGACACGATGACAAATACTTAACTGGCAGCTATAATAAGTCATATCCAAAAGAAAGTTAATGGTTATTCTGTGGTGTGTGTGTTGTTCCACTGATGCAAATTACCATTTCATACTCCTCTGGATCGGCAGCCATTCCTTTCATGCCGTAGCGCTGAGCGTCTTTGGACAGTCTGTTAGAAAATTCCTCTCCTGTGCCCGTCTGGGAGCCGTAGAACACAATGATGTTCTTGCCCTGGTAAAAAATTAAGAAAAAAAAAAACATTTACTTGGGGCATGTAAAAGATTTATCCCACAACTACAATGAAAAATCTGACCCACCTAAACACACACCATGTAAAACAGCAGAATATATATTCAGAATGTATTTTCTCCCAAATACTAAAATGCTGCATTGCATGCAACAGGGAGATGATGAGCACAACCCAAACTACAAAATGTAAAAAAGAAAAGGGCTAAATAACTTCACATGACTTGAACTTTACTTGAAAGCAAATTAAGACAAAAAACAACAAATATTTCTCCAAAATACAGTTTTTCTTTAGATTTTCAACCAGCTCCATCTGTACATGTATTTGTGAGAATCACACAATTCTTTATCCATGCCTACAGTGTTGCCATTACATTCATAGAAAAGAAAAACAGAGACAAAATGAAAAGGCACTGTGAACCAAAGTTCTTTCCTGCCAGCATCATGGTATCTGAACTATTTGCTGCAAAACCACATGATTCTAAACCAAAGTCTTTTCTCAAGGCTGGCTTAAGAACAGAGAACCATCAAAGTCAAAACAGTGTTTCTAAATCTAGAATTGCATACGGAATAATCACATTATCAGCAGGCCATTATAGTCATCTTGTTCTTCATCCACTGAGCATAAGAAGGGAGGACATTTTTATTAACTAAGACACTACCATTCCCTTTTCAAATCAAGCGCTTCGACTTGCACATCAATCAGGTTTTTACTGGGGAAAACCACCAAGGTTGATCAACACCTAGTAAAGGGCTGCAACACCAACACTGTCTAACCTTGTACATCTGCAAGTCCAACTGGCTCACAGTTCTTTTTAAACCTCGAGTTAGTGTTTTGGAATAACAGAAACAAAACTGCTTCTGGATAATATACTGTATCTATGTTGGAAACACAAGACTGTTCACACAAAACACAACTGAAGCAGAAATAATGCAAAGGATTAATTCACAGCACTCACTGTTTTCTTCATTTTCTCGATGAAACTGGTCTCTCTTGTGGTGGGTGCTCTGGGGAAAACAAACAGGTTTGACTTGTAAATTACATAATTTAAGCGTAAATGAACACAAAAGGTGTGGTTAAATACTAACTACTTAGCAATGACAATGTTCAATAAACACCAGTTGTGGGAAATTCAATGAAAAGGTCTCGTCTTTCCTCATAAAATAGTTAATTACAAGGTCATCATACTTGTAACCACTTCTGTGAGGATTTATTGTCCATTTCAAAGCAAGAAATACAAAAAAACAACAAAATCCAGTAGCACCTGAAAATAGCATGTGTAAAGGTGAATGTGAATCCGGTGAAATTTGCGGTCAACAGACATAAGTAAGAACCCAAACACACCCCCTCTCCAGCTTCTGTCATGCAGGTGCACATGTGAATAAACAGACAATGATTATTACCATACCAAACCACGTGACGTCCTACCATATGTCATAGGTGAATCTGTACCTGATCTGTACCTCAGTGTTCTGTATCTGCATCCAGAGAGCAGTAGGGTAATGTGGTGATGGGTGTGTGATGTCCTGTGCTATTAAGGTTGCAATGCATGCAATGGCCTTAAGGGCTTTTCAGACCAAAAGGCAGCAACGGCACCACTGCGCTCTGAAACCCACTGTTTCTAATGGCTTGAGCCGTGACTGCATGCGTGCGCAACAATCAGCGGTTTTTCCGAAGGGATAGTCAGCAGGTCGGCTCTTTGGATCAAATTGTGGTCACCACGTATTTTCTTGTCTTTGTTTTTGGTAGTTGTTGTGTTTGGTGTGGTTTCATCGTTGGGTCCACTTTGTGGAATGGATGACTAAGTTAGACTCAATGTATTCTGTTGACGTTGTGCTATTATAAGCTAGTTCGATTCTGCAGTGGACACTGTACAGAGTTTTCGTTTCAACTACGTTTCAACTGATTCCAAACTTTGGACACTTTGTCGTTTTCTCCAGCCTGTCTCTTCTCTTAGCCCCTCACTATTTACGCTCTCTCTTTGTAATCTGTGCCGTCAGTCTTCATGGCATGTGTCGCCAGCAGCGTCAGCCTGGTGTGCGACAGTAATAATCATCTGTGCGGAAACACCGTGAGCGATACAACGTTGGAAACATTGATTAAACAAAATATTTTAAAACTCATTTTAGCCGATGCCTATACACATTTTTCCCCCGATATACTATATACACTTTAATTTTACTGAAGAGAAATCCAAGTATCTCTCCTGTACTACCTTTACCTTATTACACTTGTGTTGTAGATAAGGCAATACACAAGACAAACATTTGATTCTACCATAAATGTATCATTTTACAAATGTAGACAGACATTCACCCCTGAAAAATAGTTAAATTATTTCACTTGGAGGAGAATAAATTATATGCCAGAGCCACATTTTATTTTTAAGTTCAGACTTCAAACTTCAGTCCTTAGGAGTAAAATAAAAAATTAATTTTCAAATAAAAAATGTACATCATCTACTACTTGCACTCGTTCGCTTTCTATTTTCCATTTCACAAACGTATTATCAAATGCAGATGCAATTGCAGCTGCTGTGTGAGAAACGGAGCATTCCTGTGAGCGTAGGTCGGACAGCTTTTTTAAGGGTGAAGTCTTCGTCTATCCACTGGGCAGTGAGGCTCAACATGCTAACAGGACTCACGCTTGATATCCAAATGTCCGTGGTAAAGCTAATGTGACTAGCGGCAACACTCTGGAGTTCAGATAAGGGCACATCAGAAAAGTAGCGCCGGCTAGGCATAGCACGCTAAACAGCTGGTTATCAAGAGAAATACATTCAACGATTAAGTCGTTAAGCCCTTTTACCTTTGGGTGGTCGCTGCTGTATTTTCTAGCTTTGTCAAAGGACTGAAGTAGAGGCTGCTGATGGGTTTTTGCCGGCGTTTTTTCTTCTTACTTTTCAAAGTCTCTGTGCTGCTCAGGATGACGGCTCTTGAGATACGTAATCATATATTTGTAGTGTGGAACGAGAGTTGTTTTACCACCCTATCGGCAAGGCTCATCGGCAGAAATATTCATATCTGCCGATGGCGATCGCTTTAAGCTTTTATCGGCCAATACCCATGTCGTTCCGATATCATTGTGCATCCCTATAGTGACAGTTAGTCAGTTAAGGCCATTTATAGTTGTGCGTAAAAACGACGGCGTAGCCCCGCAGACCCCTCCGCGTCTACGCTGGACCCTACGCCGTAGCCTGATGCGCACCTCTCAAAAAATTTAACTACACGTCGCAGCGACGCATGTCGCTCGGCCGTGGCTTGGTAGCGTTGCATTTCCCCATTTCCCCCGGCTCATTTCCTGGTTCTCCTTCTCCATAAACAACATGAAATCAAGGAGAGGGTTAACTTTTCCTGCTACAGATTTCCCACCGTGGTCAGAAAACACAGGGGAGACACTTTGTTTCTCTCACTACGACTCTAGAGTCGGTACTCAAAGCTAATCGCCGTCACTCTCTCACTTCTCCCTCGCTCTATCACCCACTCCACACACACACACACACACACACACACACACACACACAGTTTTACAGTTACGCTACGGCGTAGGGTCCGGCGTAGACGCAGAGGGGTCTGCGTCTACGCCGGACCCTGCGCCGTCGATTCGACTCACAACTATAAAAAGGCCTTAAACATCAGACCATTTATGTAGGCCACGGTGAGAGCTCTGCGTGGAGCCTCCGCACAAATGTAAAACGGCCTTTAGTCATGACAGTTACGGAAACATGGGGGGAGGGGCGAGCTTGCTCGGTTTTGTTTGAAATTTACTTGGAACGTCAACAGAACTAACAGTGCACCTTTAATAAACATGACTGCTGTAAACAAACATTTAACAGTGCTAGACAACATTCAAAATGTACATTTAGCTGTTTTCTAGTGTTAGTCTGTGTATTAAATGACCACGTCACTCACGGTGGTATATTACAATTCTGTGAGGAGGTGGTACAGCAATTTGGAATTCCTAGGTCTCAATTTTCTTTATATTTGCCTAGTGTTAGGACCTAGTGTTAGTCTTTGTAAATAGTTTTGTTCCAGGAATGGCCACTGTTTTGTTACATATTATTTGCACACTCAGTCCCGTTAGTATGCTATTTTTAAAGCATTTTATCCAAAACTCAAGCACTTTTCAAACCTTGAAAACAACATCAAAATTCAAGCATTTTCAAGATTTCAAGAATTCACAGGCTAAGTGACTAAGAGTACTTGGTGTGATAATGTAATGTTAGTATTCCATGTCCGTTATGGCACGTTCATTTGTAGAATATGCAGTGAACATAGCCAAAGTTACACCCGTACAAACCCTGTCTTCAGCCCCGAAGGCACCAGAATGTTTAGATAAGGTGTTGTTGAAATATGGAAAAGGTCATGAGGCTTCTGGGTATTATTCTAGGCTTATGAGCCTGGACAGCCATCAAAATGACATGGTAAAGGGGTCTGAGTATTAAACTGGATGATGAGGAGTGGGACAGAATGTGTAGGAATATTAAAACTATGTCACGCAAAGTGAGGTGCACGTAATTCAGTTCAAAATTATGCAGCGCTTCTATTGGACTCCCTTCAGGTTGTTTAGAATAGGTCTGAAAGACACACCAAATTGTTGGAAATGTAAGACAGAGGACGGAAAATTACTTCATGTCCTATGATCCTGTGATAAAGTCAAGGAATTGTTTGTTCTGGGAGATGGGTCAATCCTAAACGGGATGGATAAGCACTTAAGAAGCTGGGTCAGCCAGGACAGATTATTTTAAGGAGGATGGAAGAATGAAGGGGTGCCGTCAATCCAGGAGTGGGTTTATGAGATGGCTAGGGCTGTGGTGTTTGAAAAAATGTCATATAAACAGTTTGCGAGATTGGAAGTCTATACTCGAAAATGGGGAAAGCACCTGAGGTTTCTGGAGGGTTCCTAAGAAGCTTTGTGCTGGGGAGAGACGTGTATGATGGGTTTATGGTGTTGTCATTTATGCATGTTTATTTGGTCTATGTCCATTTTGTTACTATTCTTTTGAATGGTTTTGAATATTGTAGTTAC